>NW_020185337.1:19447056-19448356 GCF_003031525.2 Neophocaena asiaeorientalis asiaeorientalis | reverse complement strand
GGGCGGAGATTACCTTCAGGAAAAGCAGACATTTGTCAAAAACCACTAGAACTTCACAGTGTATCTAGGAGATCAAAGATTCTCCAACACATCGGACAGGGGAAAGCTACGATTTTGAGGAAGGCAATTGAGCAGTCTGGGCAAGGAAGTTAGATAATTAGAAGCCTTAAAATCAACATCTTTTCTACAGTAAGAATGCTCAGGTCAGTTCCCTTTTGAGACATTGTAGCAACAACGGGGCCTTTGCAAATAAATGAGGAATTACTACGCTACTTTATGTTAACGAAAAAGGTTAGACATTTATGTTCAGAAATTAGAGAAACTTAACTGAAGGCGTCTCCATTTTTTCAAATTATACAGAAAAGAAAGGGTAATAAAGGAAAGACGAAAAGCGTTTCCTCGGTAAACAGGTGCTACAGGAGGAAGGCGGAGCTCCTTCTCCAGTGAAGGCTCCGAGGGCCCAGCGGGGAAGCGAGCCCGGGAACGCGGAGAAGGCACGGTTCATCGCAGGGTAATTAGCACACAGGTGCCCGCATTCCCTCCATTTAAAATGTCAAGATAGAAACGTACAGTATCTCCGTTTCAAACAAACCAAGGGAGCCTCTGTCAAACTGCATTTCTCTTACTACTACTACCTAGAGGCAGAGGTAGTGAAGGAGCGGCAGGAAATTCACGAGGGAGCTTCCCACAGACTCGGGCACAGGCAGCTCTGCACAGAGCAGCTTCTACGGAGAGCGTGACTCACACCCTCGAGCAACCCACCAGGGAGGAGAGACCCGATATCCAGTTTGACCGCCCTCCGCTGAGCCCCACCTGCCCAGAGCTCGCTCGGATGGGTGCTGCAGACTGTAAGCCCCACGTCCTCTCCTCTCCCCCCAGTCCCCACGGGGAGCCAACCTCCCTGCCTTCGGCCAGGACCCGCGTCCGCTCGCTCCTACCTTGGCTCGCGGTCCTTGCTCCGGCTCGTCGTGCCGCGGCGGGCGGGCTGGGGATACCCGGGAGTCGGCGCGGGGAGGCGCGGACGCCGGGGCCGCTATTTGTAAACACGCTCCACGTGCGCTCGCCCTGCCCCATTCGCATCCCGCTCGGAACACCTGAGGATGCGCAGCTTTCTCGCGAGCCTTCCGAAGGTGCGATTTTTATTGCACCTGAGAGCGGAGGAAGCCTTGCCCACGGAACCGGGACGCTGGGAAAAGGGCTGAGACAAGGTGAGCTTGTACCGCCCCCTGCTGGCCGGCGAAGCAGTCTGCAGGTTGGAGCAGCAGGGCCCTTAGCAGAACCCACGCGGCGCCCAGAGACT
>NW_020185337.1:19379961-19446895 GCF_003031525.2 Neophocaena asiaeorientalis asiaeorientalis | reverse complement strand
CCCGCCCCCTCGCCGACACAACGTTCCTGCGGGGGCGCGCGCGTGCCCCCTAATCCCCCGCCTTCCGGCTCCGGCGGCGACGCTCGCTGCCTGCTGTCTGCTGCCGCCGCCGCGCCGCCGCCGCTGCCGCCGCCGCCGGTGTCAGCCTCCCTCGGGAGACTCCATTTGCTCTCAGGTTGGTTCGGCCGCCGCGAAGGCAGGCGGAGAGCGATGCCTCCGGCCCGCGGACTGGCGTCCCCTGGGCCAAGCGCCCGCCTGCTCGCTGGCTGGCTGCGGCGGTGACATCCTGGTCGCTGGCGTCCACGGAGGAATCCGGGCTCCCACGGAGCAAAGACGTCCGGCGTTCCGGAGCTCTCCGTGCGGGGAGAGGCCCTCGCTAACGCGGCTCCTCTCTGACCTCTTAATTTCAGGAGGTAGGCAACGCAGGTCCCATTCCCTGACACTCTAGATAATGCCTGAAAGCAGTCTGTGTCGTATTTAGCCATCACATTCCTAGGAGGCGTTAATTTTCTCAACACAGTCGCAGGATAGATGTGGGTAATGCCACAGACCCTGATATTGAAAGAAAAATGTTTTTGGTATCTTCCTTTAGGTTTCGGAGGCTCCGAGTGCCTATACAGCCCCCGACAGGAACTACTTCTGTTGGCCCATGGAGGATCATCTTTCACCAGGATTATCGTAACATCTTCACTGAGCCTTCCCCCACCCCATACCCTCTACCATGAGTCCTGATTTCTGCCAATGAAGTTTTTTGATGCTTTCTTTAATCATGTGACACCACTTCTTGTCCACCTTTTTCCTTTTCAGTTGCCAAACACATGAGGTGGAGGTTTGTGTCATGTTAAAGTACACAGTTTCCTGCCTGTCCACTTTCACCTGATTCGCACCACTCCCTTCTGTTCAGCTTGCCTTACCCTGATTGCTTACGATTTCCATAACCACTCACTTGCACATGGTGTAGCAGCCCTTGCCTGGGGAGGTAGCATTCCATACAGCGCACTGCCTGACGAGGACAGCAGTCAGGGGGCGAGTTTTCCCGTTGGATTTTCCTATCAGGTTTGCAAGCCCTTCTTCCAGCTCTTTGTTCCCTAGCACAGTGCCCCAAATACTCCCACCAGAGTCTTAGTTTCTTTAACATAGAGCTTCGCCCATAAGGATGGCAAGAATCAAGTATGTAATGTGACTGTTTTAGAGACCTTGCTGGTGCAATATTGGTTGTCATCGCCACTGAGATCGCAGTTCATGAAAAGATCTTAAATTAAGGGAGGAGGAGGCAAGATAGAAGGTAGGATTAAGTGGAGCCAGTCCTTGTTGTTTGAAGTTTGTAAGTTTCAAAACAGCAAAGCGAAGAGAGTCATGTAGGCCTTGTCTGGAAATTGGCCAGCACACTGTCCATCTAGGTCCTAGGGGGGCAGGAAAGGGACCTTAAAACCCCATTTTCTAGTCTCATTGTGTCCAAATCTAAGTTGTTACGTATCTTGTTCTAGTAATCGTCTAAAATATTAGATACAATGTTGGGGAAACGAAAGCGTGTGGTGTTGACAATTAAGGACAAGCTTGACATTATTAAGAAACTTGAGGAAGGCATCTCTTTCAAAAAACTTTCTGTGGTGTATGGAATTGGTGAATCCACAGTGCGCGATATTAAAAAAAACAAAGAAAGGATAATAAACTATGCAAACAGTTCAGATCCTACAAGTGGGGTATCCAAACGTAAATCTATGAAGTCATCAACATATGAGGAACTGGATAGAGTTATGATAGAGTGGTTTAACCAACAGAAAACGGAGGGGATTCCAGTGTCTGGAACGATTTGTGCAAAACAAGCCAAGTTCTTTTTTGACGCCCTGGGGATGGAAGGTGACTTTAATGCATCATCTGGCTGGCTGACTCGATTTAAGCAGCGCCACGGTATTCCAAAGGCTGCTGGTAAAGGAACAAAACTGAAAGGAGATGAAACTGCTGCCAGTGAGTTTTGTGGTAACTTTCAGGAATTCGTTGAGAGAGAGAATCTACAACCAGAACAAATTTACGGTGCCGATCAAACCGGATTGTTCTGGAAATGTCTACCGTCAAGGACATTAGTTCTTGAAACTGAACGGAGCACTTCTGGTTCTAGGTCAAGCAGAGAGAGAATCATTATCATGTGTTGTGCAAATGCCACAGGTTTACACAAACTTAATCTTTGTGTTGTGGGGAAAGCAAAAAAGCCTCGTGCATTCAAAGGAGCTGACCTTTCGAACCTTCCTGTCACTTATTTCAGTCAAAAGAGTGCGTGGATAGAACATTCTGTTTTCAGACAGTGGTTTGAAAAGTACTTTGTGCCCCAGGTACAGAAGCATTTGAAATCCAAGGGGCTTCTAGAAAAAGCAGTGCTCCTTTTGGATTTTCCCCCAGCGCATCCAAATGAAGAACTGTTGAGTTCAGATGATGGCAGAATAATTGTGAAATATCTACCAGCAAATGTCACAAGTCTCATTCAACCTATGAGCCAAGGAGTTCTAGCCACAGTAAAAAGGTACTACCGAGCAGGACTTCTCCAGAAGTACGTGGATGAAGGAATCGACCCCAAAATGTTCTGGAAGAACTTGACAGTGTTAGATGCAATTTATGAAGTGTCAAGAGCTTGGAACATGGTAAAATCAAGTACCATAACCAAAGCATGGAAAAAACTTTTCCCTGGCAATGAAGAGAACTCAGGCATGAACATTGATGAAGGAGCCATTTTAGCAGCTAACTTAGCAACAGTTTTACAGAATACAGAAGACTGTGAACATGTTGACCTTGAGAATATTGATCAGTGGTTTGACTCTCGGAGTAATGACTCAAAGTGTCCAGTGCTAACTGACGGTGAAGGTGCCGAGGACCGGGCCAAGCCTGCCGAGCACAAGCCTTCCAGTAAGACTAGAAAAACAGAACTGAACCCGGAGAAGCACATTAGCCACAAAGCTGCACTCGAATGGACCGAAAATTTACTGGATTATCTAGAACAACAGGATGACATGCTTCTGTCTGATAAACTGGTGTTGCGGAGGCTTCGAACAGTAATAAGAAGAAAACAGAAGACCCAGAATAACAAAAGTCATTAATAATCCTCGTAAGGGTTTCGGTGTGTTTGCATCCTTGTGACTTTATCTGCAGTGGAACTTAATTATTGTGTTTGAAGTGCTGTGGATTTCAAGGCCAAATACATTTTATTAATGAATTTAGGATTAGATGCTGTTTTGGATTACTTCAATGACTGTGCTTGAATGTCGATCCTAGGAAGTGAGCATTGACGTGTATCGTGTCTGTTTCTAATCTGTATTATACTAATTTACATCATAAGGTACCTGAGGCCAGGGATCCTGTGTCTGTTTTGTGCCTGAATTTCATTGTCTAATAGAGTACCATGCACACTCTAGGCAATCAATAAATCTTTCTTAAATTGAATTCTTATGGCTTTCTCTGAACTTCAGTTTCCAAACTGAAACACGTGGAGGGTAAGTTTCCCTTTCTACCGCGGTTTTTTTCCACCTGCCGAAAATTTTAGAACTCAGCAAAGATTATACTTGAAGTACATGTACTTCACTGTGAAAGCAGAGAACTGAAGGAAAATACTCCGAAGCCTGAAATATGGCATTTCTATACCAATAGTATTTGGACAATCAGGAATTCAGATTGGCTGTCTCTGTATAATGAAGTAAGAAGAAATAAGGTTAAAACGTCCCCAGGCAAAGGACTTGCACTTCACTTTTATTTCATCTGCCAGTAGGGAGAGTTCCTTCAGAGTCGTGGAAAGAATGCCATCATTGTTCGAGAAAAACAGATTTCATTTTCCAAATCATTGCTATTAGAAGAGAATAAGGATTAAACTGCGTTATCTGTCATTTTGATCCTTTATTAGTAGAGATATGTAAGTCGTTTTTTCTCTTTAATAAGCTATTTGATGTAACACTTCAAAGCTTTAAAGTACGTCATTTGCTTTCATAATAGCGTATTTTTCTTGAGAACGAATACCGAGAATATAAGCATACACTGCATTTGTGGAGCCATCACATGAACTGACACTAAACTGAACATGAGAAAGGCACTATAGGACAGCATAGGCTGCTGTGTGACCACGGGCAAGTTACTTGACCCATCTGTGAAATAGGAATAATACCTGCCTCTGAGAGTATTTTGAGGAGTACAGGAGTTAATATATGGATTTTAAGTAATACAGGCTTAGAACAGGACCTGGCTCAGAAAAAGTCCTCTAAGTGTTAGCTCCTGTTACCGAGTTGCAGAAATGATGTTTCAGAAGTGTACGTACGCAACAGATCCAGTGTGTGAATCAACCCTGCTGTTGCTGCACCGGGAAAACCCTTTAGAGGGAGGCGAGATAAAAGAGATGCAAGTGACGAGATTCAGCTGAAACATAACAATAATTTACTTCAAAGAAAACTGGAAGGTTAATCCAATTCAGAAATCATTTCCCGACCATCTACTGCTAGGCACAGTGAGGCATGCCGGCACGTTTAAGACATCTTAGTTTGAATTATAAAAGGAAAGGGGAATGCAATTGTAGTTTCTTTGCTCCAGGCCTGCAAATAAAATACATAGATGTTGGCTTTGTTCATAGAATCTGTTACTGATATTGGCCTCGTTTACTGAAGTAATAAAATACCTTTAAAGCAGACAAGGTAGCAGTTAGGAGGACCAAACTAAAGTAACACAGGATCAGTAGAAAATTAGAGTAAAAGAAATATCACAGGAGACTGGTTACAGTAATTAGGTCCAGCCATATACTGGGAGCTTTGTTGTGATTGACCTGAGATTTTAGAAGCTCTGACAGTCCTTCACGAGGACTGTTAAGCTCAGAATTCTGCCTTTTGACAAAGCAGAGGCTTTGAGTTCGAGAAAGGCCTTTTCAGAAAACCTCTAAGAATATTTTCTTTGGGAGGATTCATACCTTATTATTAACACACCTCTCGCAGTTTACACAATTTCACTTACTAGAAAGGCCTGAGGAAATGAAACTTTGTGCAGATAAGTCCTGAAACTATTTGGCTTCTTGGAGGCAAAGGGATTCTGAAGCCTGGAAATGGTAATGACATATTTGAATACTGCTTTGCATTTTTCACGGAGCTTTCTGCTAACAAAAGCTTCTCAAACTTCTTTCAGTCATGACATTGAAATGGTTTAATCCTGTTTTATCATAAAGGCCGATGTAAACTGTGCATTGTAATTCCATAATTAACTGTGACACAAAAATCTTTTTCCTTTTCCAGGTATTGTTACATTAATTGTATCCTCTAGGAAGATGCATTGTGTTATCTTGGCTCACCCCATGCTCCTTGTATGTACCCTAGTTTGAGAAGCACCGAAAATAATGTGCTCTCATTTGACTTGGTGCGCCTTAAAGAAGGTATCACAAATTTATTTTTAAATAAATTTATAAATGGAAATTCTCCATTTATAAAAGTGCCTGTTTTTTAGAGGATTTGAAAGACACACAGAACTCAGACCAAATGGGAAGTGTTTGGCAACTGAGAGTATACTTTAAAAAAACGTGTGTAGTGGGAATATTTACTATTTCATAATTTAATTTCAGAGAGTAATACAGGGGTTGACTGGAGAACCTTGAGTGCTCAGTAAATATAACAGAGTCGGCAGGGCCCAGACAGTAGGCACAGTCAATTCAAGTAGAATTAAAGGATTATAATGGTGCTCTTGTTCTGGGACTCTCTTTGTTTTCAATCTAGCTTCAGACTGAGCTCTGTGGTCCCTTCATCATGAATTTTCTGGATTTAAGGAAGCTCGTGGTGGACTCAGTGGCACAGTTGACATGAAGCAGGAGACAGCTAGTTAGGTCACGATCTCAGAGACACTCTGCCTCCAGTGATGTGGCCAAAGCCCCCCAACGTATTACAAATCAAAGCCAGGACCTGCCCTCCCTTCAGGAGGGCTGTGTCTACTTACTAGTATTTTCACAAAGTTCACCTGGTCTTACTTAAACATG
This sequence comes from Neophocaena asiaeorientalis asiaeorientalis, assembly GCF_003031525.2. NCBI lineage: Eukaryota > Metazoa > Chordata > Mammalia > Artiodactyla > Phocoenidae > Neophocaena > Neophocaena asiaeorientalis. The sequence continues at coordinate 19,440,912 of NW_020185337.1, read as the reverse complement.
TACTTTATCTCTATCCTAAGCAAAATCACAGGTCTTGTGTGCTGACTGCGGTCTCTTTCTAGTCCAAGTTAAAGTAAATATAAAACTTTTTTTTTTTAATAACTTGACAATCTGTAACCCCAAATTACCTTGTATATCTCATTGGCACATTTTGTGAAACTCTGGCTCAGAAGAAGGAGTGGGGTTGTGGAAGGGTAATGGATGGGAGTACAAACACCAGCTTCTCTGCTTTCTCCCTAGATAACCTTGACAGCTTTCCGGACCTCTCTGAACCTCAAGTGTCTTCATGTGTAAAAGGGTGGCAGGTTAAACGGGCAAACTCCAAGTGTTCATAAACACCAGCTATTAAGCAACCCTATGGCTGTTCACTGAGAATCCCTGGCCTCCAGGCTTAGGCTGGAGAATGAATCACAGTCCTTCTCTCATGGTGACTCTGTGCAGACCTCCGGCAGGCCTGGGCACCCTTGTTGAGGTCTAGGGCACTGCCTCATCACTGGGAATGCTGGCTGGTGTCTCTGCCACAGGTAAGAGGGCAGTGCTGAGTCCCTCAGGCCCTTAAGACTACAGTGTGTGCTGTCAGTCATTGCAGGGGCCCATCAGTAAACAGACAGACAAGCACAGGTGGGGCCTGCTTTAGCTGTAGTCTGGGATAACGGGGCTCAAAGAGAAATGGGTTCTTCCAGGCAGCTGAAGGCATCCTTGTGAGGTGATGAGCTCTTATGCTAAAGGCAGAAATGCAAACTGCCGGTGCAAACACAGGGGAAACTGGAGGAGCAGACAGGCGCCCAGCCAGGACGCAGCACCATCAGTGTGGTCCCCCATCTAACAGATGAGTCTAGGGGTCACTGGGCCTGGCTTGCCCAGCAGCATCCTGATTTACGTTGGTTGTTCAGAGTAAGTGTTACAGAGCCCTTTTTACTCTCATGTGTCCCAGCTTAGAAGAGAAATTAGGCGGTTTCCCTACCAATGACCCAGAGAAGGGAGTTGATCTGCCTAAGGTCACATAGTCGCTAGGGGCCAAGAAGGGAGTAGAAGCTGCTTCTCTCAGCTCCGGACAGTGGTGGCCTAGTGGCCAAGGGTAGGGGCTCCCTCCAGGCTGCGCCTCCCAGGGCCGGACTACAGTCCGGAGCCCACTTCATCCTGGAGTCCAACACAGGCCTGCCTGTTCGACACAGGTGGGAAGTCCCGTGGTGAATTCTCTCCTGGAGGACACGGGGTGCTCCCAGTTCACGTGCTGGATGTCTGCTATGTGCCAGGCCTGATGCTGGGCATTCCCCAAAGCAAAGTCTATTTTGTGATCCTCAACACCAATCCTGTGAAGTGTGATACCCGTTTGAGAAGGAGTTCCCAAAGGGAGCTGGCAGAGACCAACCAAACACTCCTGTCTGAGACAAGGACAGAGGTTGCAGCCCTTGCAGGAAGCTGCGGTCCTCCGTTCCCCCCACGGGCATCCAGACCGCAGGAATCCATGAGGCTCTCAGCCAAAACCTTCCTTAAGACCACTGTTAGCTGGTGTGTGTAATTCCAGAGAAGGCTTCCACCAGGGTTATTCCCCAGGCACCTGAGTATCACTGTAAATCCATCAGGCTCAGGAAATCCTTCAGTGAAGCTCCATGCAACAGACAGATGCAGTCATCACGAGGGCATCTTTGAAATTTTCTTCTGATCAGAAGATCAGGCCCAGGGCTAGAGGGTAGATCCAGCCATGTCTCCACAGGTTATTGGGGTGGCCGACATCCTTTCTACATGGAAATCCCTGGGTGTGGGGGGGTGCTTGAGCCTTGTTCCTGGCTCTTCACTCTTCCTCCTGGTCTAGGTTTTGCCCCAAGAACCAAGCCCACCTGGCTTGCAGACCCATGTCAAGAACATACTTGTTTAGTATAATTTGGAAAGCGAGAAACAAAGGGTGCTATAAATGTATGATGACGTGTGTAAGGCCATACATACTGTCTTCCACATTTTTTGGTCAACCTAAAGATGGATATGAAAATATTTAGTGTAGTTCCTTTATAGAACTTTAGGTGTAATTTATGACTATCCCTAGAACTTCAAACATAGACCTTTGGGTTTTTGTATGTTCATAGTGACTCTGTAATGAGGTTATTAGCTAACACCACTGTAACTAATTAAATCACTGGGGGACATGATAGATTAGAGTTACTCTACAGATATTAAAGGAATCAGTGAGGTTTGGGAACATTTAACTTTTTTTTCTTAAATTAGAAGAGAAAAATTGACTGTAAGACTCAGCCTCATTAACCTATGAAGTAACTACCAAAAGTGCTTTTGTTCTCAAGAGGAACCTTAATAGCTGAACTTACGACCAAATCACATCTAATTTCTTCTAAAACCAACAAAAATGTTACCCAATTCTTTACTATATTTCAGAATATGTTGATCATCTGGAACTTATTTACCAAGAAAACATAATTACCTTTGAACCTAAAAAAAGGCAAAGTAGACTTAAGGCAAACAGTTTTCCTCATCCACTGAAGCATTTAATTTTTTTTTAAAGTCATGTAACAGAAAGATACTCTTTTTTCTTAATGAGAAACGTCTGAGGTTATACACATAGTCTTGGTGTGTTAATTTAAGACGACAGAGAACCCAGATTTTTTTTTTCCCCTCTTTGGCTTTAAAAATGTAACTTAAAAGATGAATTCCATAGGAGTCTTGATAATCAACGTGATCTAATCCAAACGAACATGTTTTAAGCTGTTTCAATGTAATAATCACGACGCAAAGCTGACTCCCGAAGTATGGTTGTATTTTTGAAAATTACTGTTATAGTTGGACAATATATAGGGAATAGTATTTCCATTTTCTGTCAGTCAGCTTTTGGGGGCCATTTGCTGATTTACTTCAGTATCTGGGGGAGTCTTTGTCTCCTAATTGTATTAATAAGATACTTAGCCTATAGTACATAAAATACCTAAGTTGCTTTTCTAAAACAAAACTAGAGAATGAAGGGTTTTCTCCTGCACCGTACAAGTTTTTAGTACTGTAAATTACACTCACCAATTAAATTAGCACAATGTATGATTAAAAATGTTTCTACCATGAGAAAAACTACTGCATTTGATTGATTCTAAAGATACACATTTTAATACCTGTGAAATTGGGATACTTCTTGCAATCAACAGCATCTTACAAGTATAGTTGACAGCATTTTTGTCTTTCTTCATGGTATGTAAAATAATTATATCTTTTAGGTTCTGTGAAGTATAAATTCTTTTGTAAATCTTGCCTTTCTTTTGAAAATAGAACTAGAAGTAATGGCATACACAAAAAATTTCCATTTAGTATATATACATTTATAATTATATGTTACATATGAATATACAAAAATCAGATATTTACAAGAGAATCTAAGAAGTGCTATTTCATGATACTATTAATTGCTCTTATATTTTACTAATTTAGGAGTAAAGGTAGGGTAATCCTTTTAACTACTACTGCATGTCTTTTAAAGACATGCTGCTTTATTTCATTTAAATATATAAAATAAATTGTAGAGCAATTGAAGTGTAGACAAAGAGTGGCTTTTTATTGGCCACACTTCTAATGATTTGTATGTGAATTAATCTGTTAAGAAGTTTCTAGATTGTTCAAGAATAGCATGTTTTCTTTGTTTATATGTTCTATCCATGTAACTTACCATAATAGGTTTTTGTTTGTTTTACTATAATTTATTCATATTTCCTTAGTTTTAACCTAATATCTTTTTTTTTGTTCCCGGATCTCATCACATTACATTTAGTTTTCATATCTCCTTAGGCTCCTCTTGGCTGTAACAGTTTCTCAGAATGTACTTGTTTTGATGACCTTGACAGTTTTGAGGAGTACCGGTCAGGTATTTTGTACAATGTCCCTATACCCTGTACCTCTACCACAATTTGTTGTTCTTTGTGCATCCCTTGCCTACTCTAACACAAAGTAGATGGTGAAAGTGCCACGACTAAAGATACATTATAGGGCTTCCCTGGTGGCTCAGTGGTTGAGAGTCAGCCTGCCGACGCAGGGGACACGGGTTCGTGCCCCGGTCCGGGAAGATCCCACATGCCGCGGAGCGGCTGGGCCCATGAGCCATGGCCGCTGAGCAGGGGACACGGGTTCGTGCCCCGGTCCGGGAAGATCCCACATGCCGCGGAGCGGCTGGGCCCATGAGCCATGGCCGCTGAGCCTGCGCGTCCGGAGCCTGTGCTCCGCAACGGGAGAGGCCACAACAGTGAGAGGCCCGCGTACCGCCAAAAAAAAAAGATACATTATAAAGAAATAAAAGTATGAGAGTGAGAGAGGTAAATTTTGATGAGGATCCGGAAGGCTTCTTGCCCTTGAAGCAACTGGTTGAGTCTGCAGTGCGATGGGGGGAATGAATGTGAGGGATGCAGTTCATCTTCTAGTCACAGACTAACATGATTTCAACATGAAGTTTATTAAAAGTGTAATGACAAGTGTTGGTGTCAAGTTTGGTAGGGGCCTGAAGGGTTTTTTCCCCTCCTGACACCAAAATACACGGTGTCTTTTCCAACACAGCTTCGCCAACGCTGACACCAACGAGGTGTCCTACAGTTCTGACACTGTCAGGGTTAGACCGCACAGGTTTAAGGGCTCAGTTCCATAAGACTGCCCTCACTTCACATGTCAGTGGCACGTGTCAGGTCCCCAGGTTACCCTCACTTCTCTCTGTCTTGACTGCAAAGCGGGGGGTTCCCACAACCCTCCAGTTACTATTATATTTTATTATAAAGGATACAAATGGTCAGATGTAGTGACATGTAGGGTGAGGTCCAGAAAGGTCCTGAGCACAGGAGCCTCTGTCCCTGTAGAGTTGGGTGGGCCACCCTCCTGGCACATGGATGTTTTTCCAACTTGCAAGCTTCCTGAATCCCGTTGTTAGGGGCTTTAATGGAGGTTTAATCCTATAGGCATGGTTGGTAAAATCAATGGCCATTGATGATGAACTCAATCTCCACCCCCTTCCTTTACCCCGAGGTTGCGAGGTGGGTCTGAAAGTTCCAAGCTTCTAATCAAAGCAACCAGCCCCACTCCTGAAGCTATCTGGGGGCCCCCAAAGAGTCATCTCTTCAGAATACCACCCTTATCACTCAGGAAATTTTTTTTTAATTTTTAAAGAGAAAAAATTGAGAAGACACACAAAAGTGGAGAAGCAAAAGCATACATTTGAAGTAAGACTAAAAGAGGGGGACTGGAATGCAGAGAGAGATGAGCAGGTCCCCATCTTTTGAGGGAGAAGCTTGGAGAAGGAGGAGGTACCCCTCACAGCCATTGTCATCATCTTATTTGCCAGTGCTCTTAAATGACATATGTACATATAGCACAGCTGTGATAAAAAGCAAGATATTCAAGAACACTACAAGTTTGTTGGGATATTGTTTAGCTTTCTGTTTCTAGACTTTTCTATTCCAGTTAAGCCAGTTTATTCTCATCTTGGGCCCTATCTGACACTCAACCTAGATTTGGTTCTAGAATGCCTCTTTAGACAGCTAATTTTAACTCTCTTGGTCCTTTTGGCCAACACTTCTGTAAATGTAACCTTATCCTCTTTTGTGGCTGACAATTCTCTTTTTTTCTTTTCTCTTGTTACTCATCACTGGATAATTCATTTATTTCACTAATACTTTTTTGAACACCTACGATGTACACTTACAAATTTGAGCCCCAGGACAGCAGGGACTTTAAATGCCTTGACGATTTTTGTATATCCAGAATACAAAATAGTCCTGGGACAAACATGTTCAATAAATATTGGTTGGGCTTCCCTGGTGGCGCAGTGGTTGGGAGTCCACCTGCCGATGCAGGGGACACGGGTTCGTGCCCCGGTCCGGGAAGATCCCACATGCCGCGGAGCGGCTGGGCCCGTGAGCCATGGCCGCTGAGCCTGCACGTCCGGAGCCTGTGCTCCGCAACGGGAGGGGCCACAACAGTGAGAGGCCCGCGTACCGCAAAAAAATAAATTAATTAAATAAATATTGGTTGACAGAACGAATCAGTGCCATATGGAACACTATATTCTTGATTAAGATAAAACTTTTATTCTCAAGCATTTTACAGTAAAGGAGTGGACACCATTGTTTACTCAAATAATTACAGGAAAGAATTATTTAATAAAAGAGAGATAGGAGAAAATCTCCCATAAAGTTGGGATCACAAAAGACTTACATCTTCAGTGAAAAGGAATCAGAATAAACTTGTGGCACAGGAGGGGCAGCAAGAAAACTGTCCCATTTTGACCCTGGCGTCAGGTGGGAGGAATAGAAATATCTCTCCTCAGAATTTGTAAACACGAGCCTGACTCCTTATAGGTTTGCCATACGAATTTACTGTCTATCCCCAGACCATTCAGCCAACAATTTAAGATGGTTGTGCTTGCAGAAGACTGGTAGGAATAGACACAAATCCTCTCTGAAGGAATACAGCTTCAACATAGTCCTCAAAAAATTCCATGGATAAAGTTCCAAAGAAAAAGAGCTCACAGCGCACCGTAAGAGCCAGCAGAAACAACTGAAAGCAGCCTCAGACCCACTCAGACTCTACTTATTGCAATTACTATAGAATGCAAACATAGCAAAGTTTAGCTTCTACAAAGAGAAGGTTTAAAATATAAGCAAGAAATAGACTTAAAGATCAAGCAGATTTGAGAAGGAACTAAACAGAACTTTGAAAAATAAAATATACTTGTCAATATAATAATTGCAGGTGAGTCACTATGACCCTTATCGGAGCAGGGTCACTGAGGGATGAAGGGCGGGGTCCAGTACCAGTCAGTTGAAGAGTTAATGGCAGTAAATAAACCGTGCAATACACGTTCCGTGATTTTCTGTATGCACGTGATATTTCACAATTTTAAAATGTGAAATAGAAGATAATGAGAGATGAAATAAATAAGACTGGTAAGTGCAAACTAATTCTAGTACCTTTCAGTGGTGATAAAACGGTGATGGTGATGAGGACAGAGGGAATCCTTTCCTCCATCAGTGTATCTCATTACTCCCAGATGCCAAGTCTACTTCCTCTTTTTAACTAAAAGAAAATGGGAGATAGAGGAAAGGGAGGGAAAATGGGAAGATGAAGGAAAGGGGAAAAAAGAATAGAGGGTACCTCCTCCTTCTCTAAGCTTCTCCCTCAAAAGATGGGGACCTGCTCATCTCTCTCTGCATTCCAGTCCCCCTCTTTTAGTCTTACTTCAAATGTATGCTTTTGCTTCTCCACTTTTGTGTGTCTTCTCAATTTTTTCTCTTTAAAAATTAAAAAAAAAATTTCCTGAGTGATAAGGGTGATATTCTAAAGAGCTGACTCTTTGGGGGCCCCCAGGTAGCTTCAGGAGTGGGGCTGGTTGCTTTGATTCGAAGCTTGGAACTTTCAGACCCACCTCGCAACCTCGGGGTAAAGGAAGGGGGTGGAGATTGAGTTCATCATCAATGGCCATTGATTTTACCAACCATGCCTATAGGATTAAACAAAGGGGATAAGGAGGGAGGGGAAGCCCACATGGCTGTATTGAGTGAGCCTCTTGTCCCTGTGCTGGACTTCATGGCAACGGAGAAAAAGTTGTGGGAGAGAAATGGGGGAACATGTGAAACACATTCTAAATCAACTGCCTTGAAAATTAACATTAAAATAATTTTTTTCTACTCTAAATCATAAATTTCACTTAAAAAAATTTTAACGCTCAACTAATCCTCTCTGATTTCATTTTCAACCTATGGAACTGGATTTGAACCTAACCAAAAGTGACAGGCTCCACTCTACAAACCTTAAAACATCACTACCTCTTAAAAAGTGTAAAGTAGGACTTTCAGTTGTCATCATGAATTACTTTTCCTTGTTTTAGAAAAACATAGTCTAGGCCTCTCAGAGAGCCAGGGCGAGGGGAAGCAGAAGAAGCCCACTGTTGCGGTTCATAGTTCAACAGAAAAGAATTCATCTTCTTGATTTTGTAGGGCAAAGGAGTAAACATTTTTTCTGTCCAACTGTTATACTTTGAATATAGTTTAAAGTCAGGTAATATTGGAAAAGCACAATATAAGTTTTAGACAAATCAGATATGTCCATTTCAGTTCTTTATAAAACAGCAAGTCAAAGCATTTTGCAAATAAAAACATAACAGCATAATTATGTAATTAAAAGCAATATTTCTCAATTTGGGTAATCATTCTCCCACTTTATTTTACAAAGTACTTGAGAATGACCATCAAATTTTCTCCGTTTCCTGCTTCTGTTTGAAAAGTAGCCTGACTGGGGATGTTGTATTCATTATGACTCTTTGTAAAGCAAGTGTCAAACTGGTTTTATAGGAGGAATGTGATAGGCTATTAGGTACTGATTCGAAAGTCCAGAGGGAAGCATGGCTTTAGGTATAGCTTGATTAAGGACTCTACCCATGCTCATAGGGTCCATCTCTGTTATCAGCATCCCTGTAAGTCAGCTTTGCCCCCAGGCTGGCTTCTCTCATCACAGAAAGGTACTGGTGAGCTCCAAGACCCATGTTCTAGCACCAAATCCACCCCCAGCAAATGTCTTCTCATCTCTTATTGTCTCTGAGAGCTGACGTGTGCGTCTAGGCCTGAACTGTGGATTAATCCCACTGCCTGGCTTAATCCAATCAGGGCCCGGAGCTCTCAGGCTTACGGCAGGGACTGTCCCTTCTAAACAGTATTGCTAAGAGTGGTTTTCAAATAAAACTGAAGCAACGATCACCTGATATTTTAGGAGGAGGAATGGATGCTTGGCAACAAGGAAACCAGATCATTGGGGTAAGTAGTGGCCAAAGTTGGCTCTAGAAAAAATACTGAAGAAGTAAAATTTGGTATTTTCTCTCATTTCGAGATCTTCCACTCTCACACCTTTCCCCCTCCATGTTCAGTTTCTGTGTTACTCTTGCATAGCAAGACCCTTGCTTTCTAAGGCAAGGGTCATTATTAATGTATATTTGGCTTCAAGCTACAATGGCTAGTACATTGTCAGTCAGTGAAAATCAATAAGCACCAAGAACTGGTTTCTCACTTTAACAGTTTATATTGACCCTGAAATTTCAGAAGAAAAGAGCATTTCTTTAATGTAAAGTGAAGTGTTACTTAATATAAACTGTTGGAGAACAAAAAAGCTTTCACTATTCATCAGTTATCACAAATTTATATGATCTTTTCATGTTCATTCCTGTCCCAGAAAGTAGAAAATAGACATTTGAAATCTAATGTCACCAACAAGAATTTTATTTTTATATAAGCCAGTTTAAATGATAAACATAAGAAAAGTATGCAAGCATATTGTGTATTTTGATAAAGACACATTTCTCCCTTCCCTTTGCCATTCTCCTATAACTAATTTATTCAGCAATTACTAAGTACCTCCTCTATTCCAGGTACTCTTTTAGGAGTTGGGAATATAAGACGAATGTTTTATTATATCACTTACAGTGGAATCCCAATCATATACCCACAATAAAGATAATTTTGTTTCGATGGATTATAATTAAAGAGGAACCATATATATGTAAACGAATATAAAATTGTTATAATTTCCAGTGTAGCAGGGATAATATTCTGGCTCCCAGGAGGAAGAACTAGTTTTTATTTAGACACATAAAATCTCAATGTGAAAGAAAAGTTTCTCTGTTTGGGACCAGAATTGTGCTCAGGGTTTTTTCCATCACCATTCTCTATCCCTGGTGGAGACTGCTCAAACCAGTAGTTGACAGAAAAAGGATATGGAGCATCTAAACAGGGTTTTCCTAGAATGTGGAACAGGTTTGTTTAAGGAAAAAGGAATTATAACTCTATTATCTCTTGTTCAAGCTTAACTGTTAAAAATTAAAATTCACATATGTGAGACCATTTTATATTAATACAAACGAGAAAGCAAATATATAGTTCTTTTCACTAATCTATTTTTTTCCCTCGGATATTTGAGGTTACAAAACCAGGGCCTGGGAAAACCAGATTTTAATGAAATTCCTAGAAAATGATATCTAGAAGACTTGTTTCAAATGCAGCAAAACAACATCTGATTTGCAAGTGGTTACTTTGGGTTTTCTTCAGCTTGGCTGGAATCCTAAACTTGGTTTTCACAGTGTTCTGTTCCCATGTAATCCTTGTGTTGTAGAGAGGCAGAACAGTGAGGTGGTGAAGAAAATGACTATGGGTCCTGCCTGCCTGGGTGGGAATTCTCATTCTGCGGTATGCTGGCTGTGTGATTTTACTCTCCACCTCTGTTTCCTCATCTATAAAATGAGGATAAAATAAGATCTACCTTAGGATTGCTATGAGGATTACCTGAATAAATATGTGTAAAATGCTTAGAACAATGCCTGGCACATAGTAAATAATGTGTGTTTGGTTAAATAAACACACACATAATACAGTAATTTCTCACATTTCGTGTAGTCAAACTGGGATTATTACTTTATGATATCCTTATTTAACTATAAAGGAATATTTTCTTATTTGACTTAGCTTATTCACTGAGGACTATTAAAACTTAAAGGATAAGACTGGATATCTAACATACAATTGAATTTTCTAACTCTTCCACTTAAGATGTCTACCAGAACCATTAAGTGTACTTACATTTAATAGGTGATACATAATGTCATATTTGTGTGTGTTCCTCAACAAATCCACAATGGGTATAAAAAATGCACAAGTAGCATAAAAACAAAGGGGAGTAAAAAGGTTTCATTTCTAGTTACAGCTTCCCAGTGGGGTTCATTGTTCGTTTCTGGACACCCTGGCAATGGGAGTATAAAGACCAGAAGGAAGCTCTTCCACTAGGCTTCAGGAAGAGCCATTGCATACTTAGGAAATTAAGGAATGAAAGTAAAAGAATTTCATGAGACATCTGGGACTCTTCTTCTTTATCACTTCCTCCTAATACACGAAACTGTGAAATATATACATATTTCTTCACTAAGGCAGTACTGTCTTCCTAGAGGCGTTTAAGAATGTACAGATGCTATAAACTTAACACAATGTCATTTGTCAATTATACCTATAAAGCTGGAGGGAATGTGCAGGTGCTACTAAGATTTAATAGGTTTGGCATAGGAATGCTAGATGTCTTGCAGAGAGTGGGAGAGTCCTGCAGAATAAAAATTCAAATGCTCAGAACGCCAATAGCACCTGATCTTCCCGTACTGACGCTCACAAAGAATGTTCAGAGAAACAGCTCTGGCCTGGAAACGGGAGACGTATGTTGTGGACCTGCTTTAACCCTCAACTAGCTACCTGACCCTGTGGGAGTCCTGGAATCACTCTGAATTTCATCCTCTCTTATAAATGTAATAGTAGAAGCCCATTCCACCACTATTTCTTTAAAAGACTAAAGATAATTATTTTGTTTTCCTGTTTAGCAGTAACTTTACTTTTCAGTAATATCCTCTCCAGGTGACAGAGTGACATTGATGTCAATCCATCTGAAGCCACGACTGTGTGCAAATATTATCCTGTAAATATTCCAAGAAGTCTTTAACAAAAATATTTAGTTTTAACTGGAATAAAAATATTTAACTTGAATTCAATATTTAATGTGAAAATATTACTATTCTCTGATTTGATAGATCTTGTATTATATTTCAATTTGTTCCTATTCAAGGCCCAAAGAGCAACCTAATTCCAAAAATAGTTATAATTAACGTTATCATATTTCTTCTTTTCATAACTAAATATTAAATAATGTACATGATAAGAAAAGGCCTATTTAACAAGCAAGGCTAATGATCTCCTTTATAAAGGCAACTTATCAGCAAATTCTGAACATACTTGGAGTTGATCAATTTTAGTGTTTGTATCTTCAACATAATAGTAACTATAACTCACCCAAAGTTATTATGTTAAATCTGTAACTTCTAATAAAGGGTTACCTGATGTATGGCATATTCTTTACATTTACATTGTGAGCACCTATAGTTCTGTCATTTTTATTATGTAACTACTCATTTTTATTCTGTAACTAGGCTCATTCTATATAAAGTGAACATTTATTAAATATTGATGTTAAGAAAGAAATCTAATACAATATACTCTACTTTTGCTTTGCCAAAACTCAGGATGAAAAGCTTTCCACATAATATTTTTCCTCCTAAAACAAGTTGGTTGTTAATATTATGCAAGCTTCTGTGTGAAAATGGGGTTGATAAATGCTTCTGAGACCAGGTTCCTTGAGAAAATATTTTATCCATTTTGAGTCAAGAGAGGTGCTGTAAGTGCTCTGCGCACATTCAATCCTTTCTGACAGATTCACTAATCTGTCCTATCAGATTCATTAATCTGTCCTAGCTTTGCAGTTTCATTTTGTGACCCAGAATAAAATGTATCAAAGGCATTACTGAATAACAGTTGGCAAACTCTGATCCAAAACAGATTTCTTAAAAAAATTCCCTAAATTTTTGAGCTCCCGACTGGTACTACTACAACAACAAAGTAAGTGTTTGTGGCAAGTTAATCAAAATAAGTAAAATCATTTCTTCATCCTCCAGTGGCCTTTCTTATCCATGTTACTGTTTAAATATACACTTTCCATAAGAGATAAAAGGACTCATGGAAGGGTTTTTCACTTGCTTTGTTTACTTTGTAGGAAAATTAATTACTTTTTTTTTTTTTTGCGGTACGCGGGCCTCTCACTGTTGTGGCCTCTCCCGTTGCGGAGCACAGGCTCCAGACGCGCAGCCTCAGCGGCCATGGCTCACGGGCCCAGCCGCTCCGCGGCATGTGGGATCTTCCCAGACCGGGGCACGAACCCACGTCCCCTGCATCGGCAGGCAGACTCTCAACCACTGCGCCACCAGGGAAGCCCCAACAAATTACTTTTAAGTTGAAATAAAGTGTCTCTTCGTCACAAATCTTGTAAAACTCTAACTTCTAAATTGTTTGTATCTTGTATCAATAGTTATTGCTAACACCTGATACTATCAGTCATATCCTTGGCTAGAAAGACTAAATTTTTTTTTTTTTAATTTTCTCTCAATAAACATAAAAAACATATTCCAGGAGTAGTACCTACCTCAGCTTTTAAAGTACCTTTTATATGACAGATATGAACATGTGGCTATTCATTTACATCATAAACTGAATTCACTTTGAAAAGTTAAAAATTATATATTTTAAAACTGGTTAATTTTTCCCATTATAAAATGATTGTGTGCTTATTATAAAAACTTGGATATTAATGAAGGCAAAATTAAGAAAAATATGTAAAGAAAACCATAGTTAACATTTTGGTATATATATGTATAATTTTTTAAATTTTTCATGAAAATTAATTAAATTAACATATTTATGCAAAGTAAAAATGGGCATCATTTTAAAATCAAAGAGTACTACAAGATTTATAAGAGCAATCCCCTCCCTTTCCTATCCTTTAGTCCCTATCCCCAGATCCAACAATTATTTTCAACACTTTTTAGGTGGTTTCCAATACTGTCTCCACATTCAAAGATATCCACATCCTAATTCCTGGAACTTGTGAATATGTTACCTTACATGGTAAAAGGGACTTTCAGATTCTAAGTTTAGGCTCTTCGGATAGGAAAATTGTCCTGGGTTATCTGAATGGGCCTCATATTGGGTTGGCCAAAAGGTTCGTTCGGGTTTTCCTGTAACATCATTCATATATATCCATATATATCCATATATATATACACACATATATATATCCATATATATCTATATCCATATATCCATCTATCTACCTACCTATCTATCTATGTACAAGGTAGGAGGATCAGAGTCAGTAGTAGGAAATGCAATGAAAAAAGCAAGAGGTAGGAGTGATGCAAGGAATGGGTCATGAGCCAGAGAATGCAGTGGCCTTTAGAAGGTGAAAAAGGCAAGGAAATGGATTCTCCACATACAGCCTCCAGGAAGATTCAGCCCTGCTGACACCTTGACTTCAGCCCAGTTAGACTGATTTCGGACTTCCGACCTCCAGAACTATGAGATAATACATTTGTGTTGTTTTCCACCACTAAGTGGGTGATAATTTGTTATAGCAGCAATATGAAACTAATACAGCCTGTTATTTTTTCATAGAACTCTGGGTTGTTTTGTTTTTTTAATGTGCAGTATATCTTCCCATCTCTCTGAGGGTATTTTTTATAAATTAACTTACCTCTTATTCTGCACATTGTCTCTGATTTTTCTGGGTTCTTTTTTCTAGTTTTCCTCATTTTATTGTTTTATTATTTGGCTAGCCATTTATATTTGAGAGTGTAATCCTAAAAATCTGTGAGGAAGCGTTGTTTAAATGAGGAAAATTTATCCCAAGGATAAATCCCAGGTTTATCCCAAGGAGAACTTTACTATATATAATGTAATTGGTGGGCATATGGCTATTTCACTGAAAGCTCCCTGTTTCTGTTACTGTTGCTTCACAATAAGTTACCCTAAAGTTTTGTGGGTTAAAATGATTATTTTATTTTGCTTAGAACTTTTGTGGGTCAAGATTCAGGATAGGCTCAGCCGGGCAGTTCTCAAATGGGTTATCTCATCCATTTGCAGTTAGATATCAGTTGGAGTTGTAGTTATAATCTGGCTTATTTGGGCTGGAGTCTAAAATAGCTCACTCCCTTGGCTGACAGTTGATGTTGGCCACTGGCTAGGTGCTCAGGTGGTCTGTCAACTGGATAGTCTGCATGTGACCTTTAGGACATGACAGTCTCAAGTACTCTAACTTCTTACATGGTGATTGGCTTCCTCTAGATCCCAGAGCAAGCATCCCAAGAGAATGAGGTGGATCTTTTGTGACCTTTTCCAACCAACCTTCAGAAGTTATGCAATGTTATTCCTCTTCATTTTATACGTTGAGGAGGTCATATGCCCACCTGAATCCAGGGGGACTGGATATAGACTGACCATTCAATTGGAGGCATGTAAAGAATTTAGAACTTGATTGTTCCATTCCACTGATCTATTTGTGTATCTTGACACCAATACTGTATCTTTGTAATAAATCTTGAAATCAGATAGTCCTAGTTCCCCAAATTTGTTCTTATTTTTCATAATTGATTTGGCTATTATAGGTCCTTTGCATTTTCATATATGTATTTTAGAATCAGTCTGCCAATTTCTAAAGAAAAGGGCTGCTGAGATTTTGATTTGGATTGCATTGGATCTATAGACCAATTTGTGAAGAACTGACATCTTAGCAATACTGAGTCTTCTGACTCATGAGCACAGTATATCTCTCCATTCATTTAGGTCCCCTTTAATCTCACTCTGCAGTGTTTATTTTTCAGTGTCCAGATCTTTCACATCTTTTGTCAATTTATTCTTAAATGTTTTATATGTTATGCTATTGATTTTGTATATTGATCTTGTGTCATACAAACCTTTCTAAACTCATTTTTTAGTACTACTAGCTTTTTCATCAGTTCCTTTGGACTGTCCACATAGACAATCACATCATTTGTGAATAGAGACAGTTTTACTTCTTCGTTTCCAATCTGAATGCCTTTTATTTATTTTCCTTACCTGACTGCACTGGCTAAAACCTCCAGTACAATGTTGAATGGAAATGGTGAGAGTGGACGTTTGTGTTATTTCTGAGCTAAAAGGGAAAGCAAACTGTCTCTTAACATTAAGGTATGATATTAACTGTAGGATTTTATAAGTGCCCTTTATCAGGTTGAGGAATTTTCTCTCTCTCTCCTAGATTGCTGAGAACTTTTTTTAAAAAATCAGGAATGAATGTTAGATTTTGTCAAATGGTTTTACTGAATCTATTGAAATTATTATATGGTTTTTGTTTTCTAGTTTATTTATATGGTGATTTACATTGAAAGATTTCAAATATTAAAACAACCTTACATTTCTGAGATAAGCCCCATTTGGTCATGATGTAGTATCCTTTTTATACACTGTTGTATTTGATTTGCTAAGATTTTGTTTAGAATTTTTGTACCTATGTTCATGAGGAACGTTGGTCTGTAGTTTTGTTTTCTTCTAATGTCTGTGTCTGGTTTTTATATCAGGTCAATGCTGGCCTCACAGAATGAATTGGAAAATAGTCCCTACTTTTAAATTTTCTGGAAGAATTTGTGTAGACTATGTATTATTTCTTCCCTAAACATTCAGTAAAATTCACTGGAGAAGCCATTTGGGCCTGGGATTTTCTTTGAGGGAAGGTTTTTAACTAGAAATTTAATTTAAAAAGTAGACATATGGCCATTCAACTTATCTATTTCTTTTTGACTGAGCTTTGTAATTTGTGTCTTGCAAGTTTTATCTAATGTGTTAAATTCACTGGTATAAAGTTGTTAATAATATTCTCTCATTTTCCTTTTAATATCTGTAAAATCTCTAACAATGTCCCTCCTCCCATTCCTGATATCACCAATTTGTGCTTTCTTTCTTTCTTTTTGTCCTTATCAGTCTGGGTAGAGGCTTATCAATTTTATTGATCTTCTCAAAGAACTAGCTTTTAGTCTCACCGATTTTTTTCTATTGTTTTTCTATTTTCTACTTCATTGATTTCCCCCTTGGTCTTTATTATTTCCTTTCTTCTACTTAGCTGGGACTTAATTTGCTCTTCTTTTTCTATTTTCTTAGTGTGGAAGCTGAGATTATTGATTTGAAAGCTTCTTTTTCTCATATAAGCATTTAGCACTGCTAGATGGCACTAGGTACTGCTTCAGTGGCATCCCAGAAACTTTGATGTTTTTCAATTTTCATTCCATTCAAAATACTTCCTGATTTCATTTTTGATTTTTTTCCATGATCCATGAGTTATCTAGGAGTGTATTACTTAGTTTCCAAATATTTGGTGCTTTTGCAGAGATCTTTCTGTTATTGACTTCTAATTTAATTCTATTTTGTTCAAAAAAACTTACTTTGTATGCATTGACTCATCTTAACATTACTGAGACTTGTTTTCTGGCCTAGAATGTGGTCTATCTTGGTAAATGTTCTGTGTGTACTTGAAGATAATGTATATTCTGCTGTTAGGTGGAGTGTTTTATAAATGTCAACTAAGTTGTTTGATAGATTTACTCACATTTTCTATACCTTTACTGACTTTCTGACTACTTGTTCTAGCAATAATTGAAATAGACATACTGAAATCTCCCCCAATAATTCTAGATTTGTTGACTTATCTGTTCAGTTCTGTCAGTTTTTTGCACCATGCGTATTAAAGTTCTGTTATTAGGTACATAAATATTTAGGATTGTTATGTCATCTTGATGAATTGACCTCATTATCCATAGGAAATGACTTTTTATCCCTGGTATTATCTCTGCTCTTAAATTTGTTTTCTCTGATTTTAATATAACCACTCCAGCTTTCTTTCGATTAGTATTAGCATAGTATACCTTTTTCCATACTTTCACTTTTTTTTTTTTGCAGTACGCGGGCCTTTCACTGGCGTGGCCTCTCCCGTTGTGGAGCACAGGCTCCGGACGCGCAGGCTCAGCGGCCATGGCTCACGGGCCCAGCCGCTCCGCGGCATGTGGGATCTTCCCGGACCGGGGCACGAACCCGTGTCCCCTGCATCGGCAGGCGGACTCTCAACCACTGCGCCACCGGGGAAGCCCCATAAACTCCTTTTTAAAAAAAGACCCCTTGGTCTTCCCTGATGGCGCAGTGGTTGGGAATCCCCCTGCCAATGCAGGGGACATGGGCTCGAGTCCTGGTCTGGGAAGATCCCACATGCCGTGGAGCAACTAAGCCCTTGCGTGACAACTACTGAGCCTGTGCTCTAGAGCCAACAAGCCACAACTACCGAAGCCCGTGCGCCTAGAGCCAGTGCTCCACAACAAGAGAAGCCACCGCAGTGAGAAGCCCAAAATATCTTTTAAAAACAAAGACAGGGCTTCCCTGGTGACGCAGTGGTTGAGATTCCGCCTGCCGATGCAGGGGACACGGGTTCGTGCCCCGGTCCGGGAAGATCCCACATGCCGCGGAGCGGCTGGGCCCGTGAGCCATGGCTGCTGAGCCTGCGCGTCCGGAGCCTGTGCTCCGCAACGGGAGAGGCCACGACAGTGAGAGGCCCGCGTACCGCAAAAAAAAAAAAAAGATATTTTGGGAGCTAGAGTATTCTAAGTTGACAGATTTTTCTTTCACTACTTTCAAGATTTTACTCTACTCCCTTTTCACTTGAATAGTTTCTGATGAGAAATCTAATGTTACCTCTGTTCCTCTGTATGTAACGAGCCTCTCTCTCTAGTTGCTAGGATCTTTATCACCGGTTTGGAGAAGTTTGATGATAATGTGTCTTGATATAATTTTATTCATATTTCTTGTGCTTGGGTTTGTTGAGCTTCTTGGATCTAAAGTTATTACAACATAGTGCTTTCTTCCGAGAGACATACTAATGTCAAAAACTCTTATAGATGAAATGAAAAAGTTTCTAAATGATGGTACAAAATGATTATTAAATAAAGATCAGCTCGTTCCAGAATGTTTTAAAATTGTGTTATCATTTGGAAGAGGATCACAAAAAACTCCTGTTACATATAAAAATCTTGTGGCTAAGCAGAGGAAGAGTCTGAAACATGTGTTTTAGCTAAAATGTGAATTACAGGAGGATTTTCAAGAAGCAGCAGGCCAGATTTTGTCAGGTGTTTTGAAGGAGGCTACAGCAACTAGCTACTTAGCAGGCGTTTTCATCACACGAACCAGTTGGACAAGTATCCGCAAGACCCCGAAGAAAGTAGTTTGACCTCAAGTGACAAGATTGTTGGCTTTATAAGAATCTGAATCTTTGGAAAAATTATACTGCAGTAGGAAACCTTGAAATTTTCTAACTGTTGCTTGGGCTTGAGAGTAAAGAATGTTATTAGCAAGGCTTAAGCTTTACTGAAACCACCTGGAAGAACCACAGAACCAAATGGAACAGTATTTTCTCTTTCTTTCAACACAAGGGTGAGAGGCCCTTTCTCTGAATCTTCTGCTCAGCCTGAGAACTTGACTTTGAGAGAAGAGTGAGAGCTTTATGAGCTGCAGTCTGATATTGCAGTCAAGAGGAGGTATACTCATCTGCCCCTAGACAAGTTCGGGGTGTCTGTGAGGGAAGAGTATCCTGTCATTCATAGGAGAGCAGAGAACACTTCACTGCGGTTTTCTACTCATTACATATGTGAGCAAGCTTTGACTTGTTCGACAATTATCATGAGCAGGGATGAAAATCCCCTCATTCTAGTTGAAAATGAAGTCCGTGTGTGTTTATCTCAAGTTTGATCCAGAACTGAGTAACTATGCACCAGAAAAACAAGCACAAGTTTCCATTTACTTTATTCTTTGTTCCTAGTTTCAAAAATAACAATCTTATGCATAAGTATGTATATAAAAGAAAATTTCAAAAGCCTACGTATATGTATAATAATTTCATAACTGGTAGGCCTAGAGGCCTGATAATGTTATTCAGGAAGGAACTGATTTTTTCAAAGTTCTGTACAAAAAACTGTCTCAGGATATACTTTTATTCACATTCTGTTGACTTACGGTTTAGTAGCTATACCGATTATATTGTCAATAATTTTCATGTTGTAAATAACATTAGCTAAATCAATTTATAACTTTTATTGAAATTAACCAAGCCTACCTTTAGAAAAAGTAAATCACATTTTGGGGGCATAAACCAGCTATTTAACAGAAATTTATTATCTTTGCTTTATATGTTTTTTAAAAAAGTAATTTATGAAAAGGGAAGTAAGGTATTAATTTCAAGAAAGGTAAGCTAAAGCTAACTTCTTTTTCAAGAAAGTTTGGGTAAAAAGTCATATTAGTTTTAAATGGAGGGGGGAAAACCACATAGCTTACCTCATTAGCTACTTGTAGACATTTATGATAAAGATTTTGGCCTTCTTAGGTGTGATGGCCATGAGAATGTGTTTTGCAGTTCACCAAGCTATAAGAAACTTAATTGACCCAGGCCCCAGCTGCTGTGCTCTGAACACCATGGCTGTGTTGGTGCAAAGGCCACACGGGCCCTGATGCTTCCAGCCGGTGACTGAGTGCACTAGGAACACGGAGGCAGGCCTATACCTTGATGTCATCAGACCCTTTTATTTTTTCTTTGCAGCACGCGGGCCTCTCACTGCTGTGGCCTCTCCTGTTGCGGAGCACAGGCTCCGGACGCGCAGGCTCAGCGGCCATGGCTCACGGGCCCAGCCGCTCCGCGGCATGTGGGATCTTCCTGGACTGGGGCACGAACCCGTGTCCCCTGCATCGGCAGGTGGACTCTCAACCACTGCGCCACCAGGGAAGCCCTCATCAGACCCTTTTGATGGCCACCTTTGATTTGAAGACTCCCTGACAGCATTGCAGACCTTTTCTCAGACTCCACAGCAATGGAGACTATTTCCACCTAACCTTCTTTCCCCTCTCCTTCATCCAGCGTCATGCGTGCTTCATGGTCCAATGGCTCCACCAGTCTTCCCAGTCTCTTTCTCTCAAATGCATTTCCCTCATAAAATCCTTGCATGTTTAATCCTGTCTTGGTGTCTTGGAGGAACTGCACTAACACACCAGATATGGTTAAAAAATCAAGTAGGAAATAAAAAAGGAAAACTAAATTTTCTCTACCTACACTACCAACTTATGTTAGAGCTGGTGTCTTTTGTGGGGAGAGAGAAATACATTAATATTTTATCCCCACTATTCACAGAAAAATATCATTCTCTTTTTCTATGACAATGATTGACAATTGTTACTGGATTATTATATCTGTGACTTAGTGATCACATTAACATTCTGGGATTTGTAGGTATAAGAATATTTATGTAGGAATACCTTGAGACTTGAAAATTATTTCAAGAATTCCTCTAGGGTAAAAAGATTCAAAACGAGTACTCAAGCCTATTTCTGACAGGCTTCAACTCTCATTTCATTCCTTGATCCTCTGGGTGTTGTATTTTGTGTTGAAACTGAAATATTTTGCTCTCACTTGGCAGCTCAAAGTAGCTGAGTCCAATTCTTGCCAACACAGAAGCCCATCCTAAAAGCCATTTCCTGTTTCCTCCCTCTTTGTGTGATTTATGGAGTCTCCGATAGAGTCTAGCTGTATGGCGGAGTTAAAAGGCTAGACTCTAGTCCTAGAGGGATTACACAATTTTACAAGGTTATTAAGACAAAATTTATGTACAGGGGTGTTACAGGACTAGAGTTCACAGATTAGGGGGAGAAAAAACATCAAAATTTGGGTATTAAACATGGCAAAAATCCCAATTGTTATAACTGGCACTCAAGATCAGGTACAGGAGGGCAAAGTGTAGTATTTAAGAATATCCCGTATTGCTATCAAGCTGCTTGAAACTTGGCTCTATCACTGACTAACCGTAGGACGTTTGGCAAGTCACGTTACCTCTCTAGTTTCCTCATCTACGAAAATCGGCATGATGAAACGTGCGTCGAAGAATCAAATGCAAAAACATAGGTAAAGTGCTTAGCACGGTCCCTGGCACAGTGTAACCACTCAATAAAGGGTGGTTTTCATCACTAGTAAGGATCCTGGTACAGTCTTTCATCCGAGTGCTATACTATCTAGGCACTACGCATCTTGCACTGAGATCAAGTTCTTTTGGTAAATTAATTTTTATTGTTATGAAAGAAGTACAGGAAAGTACAAAACAAATCAAGGGTGCTGAGGTTCCCACAGTTCAGCACGTACGCTTTCATTAAACGCCCATCCTTGATGTCCACCATCTCACTCCAGTTCTCCATGGTGTCCTTAAGCTTGGAGCTTCTCCACCCATCTTCTCCAGGGAATAGTTGTTGGGCAGGAGAGGAAGGGATAGGAGGTTGCTGGGAACTAGGGGAGCCGCTGCCTTGCTTGGATAGGAGAGGGGCCCCGGCCATCCAAGCATTTCAGATGCTTTCAGTCATTCCTCCATTTCCAGACCTGGACCTCACGCCCTCCTGAAGTAGATGGTGCTTCCGCTTGCACAGGGCGGACGCACTCACTTCTCGTCCGGGATAATCCCTTCTGCCAATTTTCAGGTGGTCACTTCTTCCACTCTGGTAAATTTATTACTGTTCCTCCACCTACTTTGCATCTTCTGAAAATTTGTTGCAATATATCGTTTTCTGTAGTTTTCCCTACCATTCTTTTGGTCCTTGTGTGTTAATACTTTTTAAAAAAATTCCTGACCTATCATTTCAGGAAGATTTGAAGGACTGGGAGAGAAGATAAACACATGTGGCAATCATTATTTTTAAACTTGAAGTAGATGCCAGATTCTAAGATCAGTTCATAAGGTGAAAGTTGCATTTAGACAAAATTAATCTTGAACTCGTATAGTATGGAAAGAAAAGTATCTTTAAATATTAGAATCCCGGGCTTCCCTTGGTGGCGCAGTGGTTGAGAGTCCGCCTGCCGATGCAGGGGACACGAGTTCGTGCCCCGGTCCGGGAAGATCCCACATGCCGCGGAGCGGCTGGGCCCGTGAGCCATGGCCGCTGAGCCTGCGCGTCCGGAGCCTGTGCTCCACAACGGGAGAGGCCACAGCAGTAAGAGGCCCGCGTACCGCAAAAAAAATAAAAAAAAAAAAAAAAAAAAAAAAAAAAAAAAAAAAAAATTGAATCCTAGTCAGCCTGGTGAGATGCTTTTACTGTGAGTGGCACATGGGACCTTAGGTACAGGAGTAATACTCCCATTTTATACACCTATGGGAACATAATTTTGTATATTGGCATGGCAAGTGGAATTACCCATACTATTTGTTATTTTTTATGCTTGTGCTTTTTTCCCTTAGCTTCTAAGCCTTTGCATAAATAAAATGTGTACAAGATGATAAAATTAACTCTGCTATAGATTCTTAAACCTCTCTTTCAAGAGACAGTTTGGAACAAGAGATTCTAAGCTGAACATATAGGCAAGGTTAAAAAGTCTTACACGGGGATGGTGAGTTGGTAGGTGCCAGCTAAAGACCAAGAGCTAAAAAGTGACGGTGCCTGAACTGGAATCGTGGACTCTTTCTACCCCGTGGCCCCAACTTCAGGGTTTAGAATCAAATTAAAATTGGGGAAAGACTTTGAGCAAGGGTTGTTTTGGTTTTCCAGTGCATGCCTAATAAGTGCAAATGAATTGTACTTTGCATTTTTATTTATATAATTTGAAATAAGACATTTAAAATGAGATAATTGTATTGTATAAGCACTTTATGTTTTGATTGATTCAGCTTCTTTACCTCATTTAGTCCTCACAATAATTCAGTAACATAAATATTGTTATTACCCTAATTTTACTGATGAGTAAACTAGGGCTTAAAGGGGTTGAATACTTTCTTCAGGTCATACAGTGGCAGGACAGGATTCTGTGACTTTTATCACCACTGTACTCTGAAATGGGGGGAATCTCTGTTTATTTAAACTCAAACACTTAACAGAATATGATCATAATGACCAATACTTAAGCTCCAACTGCCTTTAAAAGTACAATAAGTTCGTACCTCTTGGAATAGACAAAATTTTAGGGGCAAAAAGGGGAGGGTCTGGAGAAAAGAATATTCTGGACTTGCCACTGACTCATCAAAAATAGGAGATTATGGTGACAGTGAACTCACAAAGATTTTTGAACATCAAGGTAAGAATTTTTCTCAAAATATAGCTAGGGGCTTCCCTGGTGGCGCAGTGGTTGAGAGTCCGCCTGCCGATGTAGGGGACACGGGTTCGTGCCCCGGTCCGGGAGGATCCCACATGCCGCGGAGCGGCTGGGCCCGTGAGCCATGGCCGCTGAGCCTGCGCGTCCGGAGCCTGTGCTCCGCAACGGGAGAGGCCACAACAGTGAGAGGCCCGCGGACCACAAAAAAAAAAAAAAAAAATATATAGCTGGACTCAGAATCACACTGATCTGACAGTGTTGTTTTCTAGACTGAAACTTAAAGAAGTAGTCATTAGAACTACTTGTTTTTTTAAGGTGTCCAGTTATATTTCAACTTTATAGTGTATCAGATTTATCCATACTAATGAAAATCTTTTTATATACTGACAATCTATTCTAAAACTATCTAAAAATGCCAAATCTGCCAATGATGGTAACAGCATCATTAATTAATTTTCTCACTTAAAAAAATAGCCTCCCCTTCCCTTCTCCCCCTTCTGGTCCAACTTTAAGATGTATTTCAATTCATATTTTCAGCCTACATCTGCTATCAGATATAGAAAAATGACCCCAAACCTCAAGTGATATCCACGCCAGCTATCATATGTAATGAACACACTTTTATAAGCTGGCCTTTTTATACTTTTAGTTGACAGATAACTGTTTTATGAACAAAAGCATAAATAATTAAAAATCATTTTGAATCTACATAAAGGTTTCCATAATAAGCCTTTGATGTGATTACCTCATGCCTTTAGCATTAATGAAACAGAAAGATTTTTTCTGATATAAAATAAAATAATATTTGGTATCAAGTAATAAAGCTATTTCACTCAGAAAATCACTAACTGGCTTAACTGGGTGTGTAATAATATTAAAATGATCAGTTTCATTATATAATACTTTCTTGACACATCTACATGTTTTGAAAAATCAGAAATGTAATAATAAAATAATTATAATGAACTACTGAAGGAAATCTGCAGAGTACAGAATTAAGTATGTCCTTAATACTGAGCATAATTCAGAAAGCACTTGTGGGCTTAAAATATGGCTTCTTTAAAAATATTCCTTATTGGGCTTCCCTGGTGGCGCAGTGGTTGAGAATCTGCCTGCCGATGCAGGAGACGCGGGTTCGTGCCCCGGTCCGGGAAGATCCCGCATGCCGTGGAGCGGCTGGGCCCGTGGGCCATGGCCGCTGAGCCTGCGCGTCTGGAGCCTGTGCTCCGCAGCGGGAGAGACCACAGCAGTGAGAGGCCCGCACACCGCAAAAAAAAAAAAAAAAAAAAAAAATATTCCTTATTATGTGCATTCGGTTAGAAAAAAATATGAAAAGTTTGGTGATTTTGACACGTTGCCGTTCCTAAAAATAGTATCTGCCAGTAATGTCCTTGTGCTTTCGAGGACAACAGTCATCAAAGATTTTTCTTTTTACCTATAGCATTGCTTTTGCATGTGAAATTTAACTACCATCCACTTATGAATATTACTTTTTAAGCATGAATTATAATTGCTCATAAAACATTTCTGGGAAAAGATTGCATTAAAGTGAAAATATACCACTTATCATAGAATAAACAATGAAGCTAAAAGATTAGGACAATTAAATTTAATCTAAGTAGGTCTTAAAACACAGCACTTTGCAAAGCAGTTTGGCAATATATGTATAAAACAGAACCAAGAAACTAGACATAAACTGTTGATTACAAGGAGAATACGTGCAATCCAACGCCTTTGGGACTCTCAGTTCCAGTCACAGATACAACCTTTAAACATACAGGCTAAAAAGTTTCCCTAAGATGATCCGTGCTAAGGCTTTACATATCTTAACTTTTTTTTTTTAATTTTAAAATAATGGCCCAATTGTAAACAAACAAGCCTGAGTTATGATTGCAATTTTAAGATTTGATAATTGTTTAAAGCATTGATGTTATAATGACACATCCATTTTTAAAGGCCACTTAAAAAGAGTATTTAAATCAATAAATGGTAATGTTTATGTGTAATTGTGCCTATATGCTAAGACTACATAAAATTAAAAAAATAATTTAGTTAAAATTTTTCATTGAGGTAACATTGATTTATAACTTTATGTAAGTTTCATGTGTATATTTCAACTTTGTTATACAATACAGCGTGTTCACCACCAAAAGTTTAGTTTCCGTTTGTCACCATATAGGTGACCCCATTTACGTATTTTGCCCTCTCCCCAACCCCCCTTCTCCTTTGTAACCATTACTCTGTTCTCTATATCTATGTGTTTGTTACTGTTTGGTTGGTTTGTTCACTTCCTATTTATTTATTTGTTTATTTATTTATATTCTACATATGAGTGAAATCATATAGTATTTCTATTTCTCCATCTGACTTATTTCACTTAGCATAATACTCTCAAGGTCTATCTATGTTGTTGCAAAAGGCAAGATTTCTTCTTTTTTATGGCTAAGTAGTATTCTACTGTATACATATACCACATCTTCTTTATCCATTCATCTGTTGATGGACACTTAGGTTGTTTCCATATCTTGGCTATTGTAAATAATGCTGCAATGAACATAGGGGTGCATGTATCTTTTCAAATTAGTGTTTCTGTGTTCTTTGAATAAAAACCCAGAAGTGGAATAGCTGGACCACATGGTAGCTCTATTCTTAACTTTTCAAGGAATCTCCATACTATTTTCCACAGTGGCTGCACTGACTTACATTCCCACCAACAGTGTAGGAGGGTTCACTTTTCTCCACACCCTCATCAACATTTGTTAATCCTTGTCTTTTTGATAATAACCATTCTAACAGGTGTTAGGTGATGACTCCTTGTGGTTTTGATTTGCATTTCCCTAATAATCAGTAATGTTGAATATCTTTCATGTGCCTGTTGGCCATCTGTATGTCTTCTTTGGAAAAACGTCTATTTAGATCCTCTGCCCATTTTTAAGTCAGGTTGTTTGTTTTTCTGTGGTTGAGTTGTTTGTGTTCTTTATGTATTTTGAATAGTAACCCCTTTTCATATATATGTTTTGCAAATATCTTCCCCCACTTGATAGGTTGTCTTTTCGTTTTGTTGATGGCTTCCTTTGCCATGCAGAAGTATTTTTTTAGTTTATGTAGTCCCATTTGTTTATTTCACTTTTGTTTCCCTTGCCTGAGGAGACATATCCAGAAAGATATTGCTAAGACAAGTGTCTTGAGCATTGATATTGCATAAACTGATGTCTGTGTCAAAGGGCATGCTGCTATGCTTCTTCTAGAAGTTTTATGGTTTCAGGTCTTACATTCAAATCTTTAATCCATTTTGAATTGATTTTTGTGTATGTTGTAAGAGAGTGGTCTGGTTTCATTCTTTTGCATGTGGCTGTCTAGTTTACCCACACTATTTATTGAAGAGACTTTCCTTTCTCTATTGTAGTTCTTTGCTCCTTTGTCAAAATTAATTGTCCATATATGTGTGGGTTTACTTCTGGGCTCTCAGTTCTGTTTCATTGATCTGTGTGTCTGTTTTTCTGCCAATGGTATGATATTTTGATTACTATAGCTTTGTAGTTATAATTTGAAATCAGGGAGTGTGATACCTCCAGCTTGTTCCCCGCCCCCGCCTCAGGATTGCTTTGGCTATTCATGGTCTTTTGTGGTTCCATATAAATTTTAGGATTTTTGTTTTATTTCTGTGAAAAAATGTCACTGAGGTTTTGAGAGCAACTGCATTGAATCTGTAGATTGCTTTAGGTAATATGGACATTTTAATGATGTTAATTCTTCCAATTAATGATCACAAAATATCTTTCCATTTCTTTGTGTCTTCTTCAATTACTTTCAACAATGTCCTATAGGTTTCAGCGTACAGGTCTTTCATCTCCTTGGTTAAACTTGTTCCTAAATTAAATAATTTAATCTTATCAAGAGGACTAGACAGAAATTTTTGGTCAAAAGGACTGTGTCCTTTAGGATAAAAAAATCCACCAAAGAAAAAAGACATTCACTTAGCATTTTTGAGAAATTCATTTCTTCATCTTATTAAAGCAAATGCATGTTAAGTTTTTCTAATTGAAAAACATAGTTTATACCCAGAGATTCTATGAAAATTGGATATTAGATAGCCTTATATTAACATATCAACAGCTTATTAGTCATTTCTCAGGTGCTTGGTATCCTTATTTCTAATTAGCATCCTTTTATAACATAATGATCTTTTAATATCTTTGATATAAAAAGCTTGTCAGACTTAAAATATAACCTTTATGGTCCTTCACTTTTTCTATTTAACATTTTGATCTCTGATATGCATAAAAGACTATAGTGGACCCTTGATCAACATGGGTTTGAACAGCTCAGGTCCACTTATATGGTGATTTTTTTCTCATAAATATGTACTACAGGACAACACAACCTGCAGTTAGTTGAATCCACTGGTGTGGAACCAGGGACAGGAGGGCCAACTGTAAAGATATACTCAGAATATTTGACTGCATGGAGGGTAGGCATCCCTGACCCCTGTGTTGTTCAAGGATCAACTGTATTTGTTTTTAAGTCATTTCATGGTGATAAGACTTGCTTCACTACTAAACTGTAAATGAGGGGACCATTCACAGTGATTAACAGCAAACCGTCTGCAGCCAGACTCCTTGAGTTCAAATCCTAGTTTTGCTACTTAATAGTTGTGTGGCTTTGATCAATTACTTAATCTCTTTGTGCCTCAATTTTCTCAACTATAAAATGGGGATAATATTGATAATAATTCTTACCTTGTAGTGTTATAGAAGGAATTAAATGTATTAATACAGGTCAAACATTTAGAACAGTGTCTGGAAACTAGTAAGATCTAAAAAAAAAAATCCAAGCTATTATGAATATTTATTCTTACAATATTTTATTGCCAAGATACTGTCTCAGTCAGCTAGGTAAAAATCCATCTTAGTCAGTATCTCTACATTTCCTGATAGTTTTGGTGAGCTGTATCTTGTATATACATGTGATAAACGCCCTGTGTGACATTTCTTTCAGTTCCTGGTCCTTGACAAAACTACATCTTGTGTATTCACTGAATTTTTTTTACAAGGGAATATATATTGTTATGGGCTGAATTCTGTCCTCTTCCAAAGATGCACTGAAGTTCTAACCCCCAGTACCTCAGAATATTACCTTGTCTGGAAATAGGGTCTTTGCAAATTTAATCAGGTTAAGAGGAGTTCATGAGGGTGGACCCTAATCCAATATGACTGGCGTCCTTATAAAAAGGGGAAATTTGGATACAAACACATAGAAGGAAGCAGATGTGAATATGGCCATGTGCCTAGAGTGGTACATCTACAAGCCAAGGAAAGCTAAGGATTGTTGGAAAACACTACAAGCTAGGAAGAGGCAAGGGAGGATTTTCTCCTGTCAGAGAGAATCAAGGTCCTGGGACACCTTGATTTCAGATTTTTAGCTTCCAGAACAGTGAGACAGTAAACTTCTGTTGTTTTAAGCCACCTAGCTTTTGGTACTTTGTTAGAGCAGCCCTAGGAGACAAATACAGGTATCATATAGATTTATCTACTTTCTAACTAGACACTGAGGAGGCTGCAATTAATCATTCCCTCATTTTTTTTCTTAAGGGTCATGAACTATGGATTTGAAGAAATAAATCCTTAATTTCTAGGTGTAAATGAACTAATGCAATTATTTTTGATCAGTGAGTGGAAAACAAGCTGGTGAGTGACTGAACAGTGTCACAGCAATGTGACTGGGCCTAGATTTATTTCCATTTTCTACTGATATACTTTCCAAGGGATACCTTTATTAATGTTTTTTTTAAAAACTACCACTGCTATCTTCTAAAATGATCTACTTTTATATTCTGGGAGACAAATGTACCTGTTAAATAAACTGTCCTTAGCTCCTTAAGTACCCATCACACTGATAGATTGATTTAGCAGGGAATTAATAGATCAGGTAGTTGAACTGCTTTACTTCTCACAGGAGGAAACTGAAGTCAAGAGAGGTTAAGTAACTCGGACTTGTGATGCACAGTCTAGAGGCTGTACTTATTATAACCTTTTTTTCTGCATCACATCACTAAGGACTTAAACGTAAGTTAAATCACATTTAAAAGATCAGATTCTTCTGGATCTTTCTTATATCCTCTTCATAGCTTGTAGTATTAGTGGCCTACCAAGGGGAAGTGATAACTGTTTATTGGGGAGAATGCTTGTTTGCCAGTTATCTTGAATCTGTAAACAAACTTGCTATTAATAGTTGAGTAGAATGTGGGTATATATGTGCGTATATATGACTTCCCTGTCCTTGTGATAGTCATAACACGTCGAAGCCAGTGCATGTGAAGTCTACACTGTTTTCTAAAGGCAGAAGCCTTCCTTAGGGTGGTTAAGTCAGTAGGAATATTTCTAAATGGGGCATCCAGTAAAGACTGGTCCTGAGTTTCGGAAGCATGTAGACATTTTTAGTACGACCTCATATCCCATCATAGCTGACTTTGGAGGCCCTGGGTGAGGAGGTCATGAGAAAGATCAAGAAACCAAAATAAAAGAGAATCTAAGAAAAACTACCAAGATCAAAAAAAAGAGAAAGGGCATGACAGCTTTAATAAATGACTTCGTCTAGAGCTATCAGTCAATTCATAGCTCGAAGACTCAACCTGGTAATTAACAGTTTAATATCTACTAATCTACAGTTACTTAGGGACCTCTCATCTTCAAATATTTGCTTCAAATATTATTAAACTTACTTTCTGCCAGAAATCATGCTAATTACCTTACAGATGTTGTCCTTCTTAATGCCACAAAACTGTAAGAAACTACAAATATTATCCTCATTTTTACAAGAATGAAAATGAAGCTTAGAGAGTTTAAACAACTTGCTTTATGTTGCATTCTTAGCAAATGATTGGGCCAAGATTTAGACTTAGATCTAACTCCAATGACACTCGCATTCATGATCTAATCAGAAGGTTGATAGAATCCCTGACTGGGCATCTTTCCGTCTCCCTGCTGTTAGGTAACATATGGGCCCTCCTGCTGGTTAAGCACTTGGGTCATTCTCTTCATCTGAGGTCAGTTTTCAATATAATCCTTTCTTCTTTCAGGCCTTAGGGATTTGGTTTGCTTACTTTTCTTTTTTCCAGCTGTCACTGATTCTCCCTCCTGTGATTCATCTCCTACTAGAATTCTGGAACAGAATACAGATTCCCTTTTTTCCCCCCTCTTTCTGTTATTTCTGATTAAAAAAAAAAAAAGCTTCAAATTTTTAAGGAGAATCTCACTAGCAACTTCAAGTTGCAATATAATGATATCACAATTGCTTCTGTGCTTCACTAGCAAAAGGTTACTTTTGTTACTGATATTAAATTTACTGTTCATAATTATTTTTGCGTATGTTCTTAGACACTTATAAGGCAATAAGTAGAATTTTAGTTTGACTCAATTACAATTTCATAACCCTTGCTCTTTCTGCAGGCGTACAACTGTCCTGATTTATCTTGCCATAGCTTATACTTGAGAGATACTAAAGACATTATTGAAGATTGTATTATCAAGATTTACATCTTAAGAAATAACTAAAGACAAGAGACCTGAATATGAGGAATTTCAGAAAACGCCCTCCTATTAGCCAACTTTGCCTTTACTGAGACTAGTATTTATGGAGCACTTAAAGTTCTAAATGCTTCTTATATAAAAAGCCATGATGACGATTATCTACACTTTACTGATGGAGAAACTGAGGCACAGAATCTGTCCAAGAATACTAGTAAGTGATGGGCCTAAGATTCAAACCCAGCTCTGTATAAACAAATGCATTCAGCAGATTTTCAAAAATGTGGTATATGAACACAAATCTTGAATATTGTGTAAAGAACAAATTTCATTTTCTGTATTTTTTACCCTGCAATTCCTCTGGATCTTAATTTGCTTTCACACTTGCAGTATCACTCGATGCTTTGGAAAAATGGATCTCGTTTTACTTAAAAAAATTCTACAGTTAAATAATAGATGAAATGCTTTGTTAGTGTGACTTTTTTTTTTTTGCGGTACGCAGGCCTCTCACCTCTGTGGCCTCTCCCATTGCGGAGCACAGGCTCCAGACGCGCAGGCCCAGTGGCCATGGCTCACGGGCTCAGCCGCTCCGCGGCATGTGGGATCTTCCCGGACCGGGGCACGAACCCGAGTCCCCTGCATCGGCAGGCAGACTCTCAACCACTGTGCCACCAGGGAAGCCCTAGTGTGACTTTTTTAATTTAGTCATTGTGAGGCTAGCTGGTTAGCTAATTCTTTTGAGAGCCTTGGTTTAAATTAGTATCTCCGAATGTAAACTCTTTTTTAAAATGTACACGTGCCATTTGTCTTCTGGGTTCTTTGATAAATGCAAGTGCATAACACATATGTGATAAAACTTCAGATATACCATCCATTTTACAGTCCTCTCTTATAAACTTTACCAGCTGAAATGTTCTTACTACCGTTGAGTGTTTTTTGGAGGTATTCAATCCAGGAATACTGACTAAATTAATAAGTTTTATAGATTTGTTTTTAACTATTGTCTCTTTTTGAGGAAAAGGGCAAAAATGCCCCTCTTCCTAACCCCAAAACAAAACTGGCATTGACCTCAGAACTCAATATTTATGTTTAATAGACAGCTGTGTATAAATGTGTTTAGTAAACTATGCATAGTTCTTTTAACAGAATGGCTCTAGAATCTCAGGAAAACGTTTTTTAAGGAGAGATTAAAATGAAGATTATTAGCCAACAGTAGTAGTTCATTTTACAGCAAAAATATATTATACTGCATAAAATGGCTCTCTATTCAGAGTCATAAACTTGCTTGAAAAACTACTATGAGCTTATGCAATAGGTAACTTTGGTCTAACAGGCTTATCTTTTATCCCATTTTGTTAGATTAAAAAAATTTTTTAATACTTTAAAAATAGAACATATAATTAGTGAATGGGAAACATTTGAAGGTTATTAATAACAGCCAAAAATCAATGATGTTATTCAACTCCAAGACCATTTTGGGGGGAAAAGATTATCTTATCAATATCTGTTCTTGGATGAGATATTTTCCCTCTGTATCTATAGTCAGTTCAAGTTCAGAAAACTGACCTTCAGAGGGAGGAAACTGAGAGAGCTTTGTTTGTGGCATTTTTAAAAGACTCAAAGTCATAATATAGATTATCCTTGTGGAAATGTCTACATATTATCAAACATCTAGAGCTGTGCTGACCACATTTCAAGTTCCTAATTGCAGAGAGAAATTTCTGCCACCACTGCAGAAAGTTCTACTGGATAACACTGTTGCAGAGGGCCAGAAATGGTAGTAAATATCTTAATTGTTAGCTTATCAGTATACATCCAGATATTTTGTAACATATAAAAGGAACTATGAGTTATTTTTCCCAAGAAATTTAGAGATGACAAAAAGAACTTACAAATTCATTTATCAAAATTTTAATAAAAATTCATTAATATGCTAGGCACTAGGTTAGGCAAAAGTGAATGAAGGGTGATTTTTTTTTTAACCCTGAGTGATTACAGTCTTGTGGATAAGCTGGACAAGTATCCAATCACTACATAATGTGAGTTTTGCTCTAATGAGATTATACACTAAACAAAGAAGATATTAGCTCTGTCTGGGGGAATTGAGGAAGACCTCAAATAGGAGATGATAGTTGAGCTATTATATTAAAAAGCTATTTTTAAAGGATGTGAAATAGGAATATGAAATAAAAGGCTTAATCTTTCTTGATGTCTGTGTAGGTAAATTTGGGACTAGCCCTGAACCTGAGGCAGGACACTCCACCAACATTTTGTAGCCTGCACTTGGGAATCTATATCCACTGAATACTAATCTAGAGCCACATACCAGGTGTTAGGGATGTGACTCGGCCTAATGTACAGGTGTTTTTGGGAAATCCCAGGCTAACAGCTAGAGCTGCTATAACCCACAGTGTGATAGACATGAAGGGATTAAACAGTAAAGCCTGAACACTCCCAGGCTCCTGCTGCCAGGCCATGGTGGATGGAATAACGTGGGGAATGTCGCAGGGCTGCAGAGCGGGTGGCTCCATTCTCAGTGGGACTCTTCTAGGTTTGTACGTGTCCCTCCCACCATCACAGCTTGGGGGGATGCAGATAACGCCCCAGGGAATGTGCACTGGGAGAATAAACGAGTGGGGGCTCAGGCTGAGGGCAATCTCTGATGGCCTTCCCGCATGAACGCAGTAGGGCAGGTGGGAATCCTGGAGGTGGGTAAGGGGTCCAGGTAGTATCAGAACTTTACGATGCTGGTTAAACACAATCACCAGTTCCTTCAGCGAGAAAGCCTGGAAGTTATTTAGCCACTGTAGTATGTTGTCTATAAACTGGTGTATGTCTTCGTATCAGTCAGGGTCCAATCAGAGAAGCAGAACCATTGGGAACTATATCTGTAACAATCAGAGATTTGCTATAGGGATTGGATTTTATGCAGTTGTGGGAGCTGGGAGCTCAGGAGGAGGGACTGAACCTTGTGTCAGTTCTGTGTCTGATGTTGAGGGAATGGGTGTCTTGCAGAAGCTGGGAGCCTCCGTCATGTCGCTAAACACTCTCCAGGCCCAGGAGCTGGAAGTAAGGAAGAGGGTCCTGGGAAAGATGGAGCAGCTACTTTCCACCAACGAGGTAAGAAAGTAGATAAATGACAACGTGTGTGAGCTACAAAAATGGCTGCGGCTTCACCTCCATCCTCCAAATCTCACGCAATAATCTCTCCTGGGCCTAACCAGAGATACACAGGAAACAGAGCTCTAGGAAATGCAGTTCAGCCCGGCCAAGCTGACACATGGCAAAGTCAGCATCTCCTTAGGGGATGGTGTTTCGGTCACAGGCAACAATCTTTGGTTAACTTCATAGAGCCATGTGTTAAAACAGCCAAAGACTGCTTTAGGTATTTATAGAGAGAAATACTTAAATGGAGTAGATTCTGACTATTCTACTTGAGTCTGGTGCTCCAAGTGGGCAAAACCAGATAAGTATCACTTCTTAGATGATTTTAACTTGGTGAGCAAAGGCCTATGGAATGTTGACCTTCACAGCCACATAGACTTGGCTACTTTCCTCTTGAGGGCTAAAATTATATGTAGATTTCTTCATAAGTATGCAAAATTAACTAAGTGGGAGAAAATGCCTAGATAAAATTGTTAGGTATTTATTGACAGGTACCCACGACGTTGGGAGACTTCCCTGTGCACGAATATTGGTATGAACCACATAAATATATCTCACTAAACTCAAACTAAATGTATCCCCTACTCAGCCTCTGCTTAGCTGGATCTCAAAATGCCTAGGCACTCTAAAAGCAATGAACCTGAGGGGAAGTAGGAACTGAAAGAGACAGTGGTCTTAACTGATCGTGCTTTAAATTTCTCACTTTGTAAACTTTATAAAACTATCTAAACATGTAAAATCATTACCAAGTCTCTTGGGAACCATGAAAGTGAAGTACAGTCGTCCTTCTGTGTCTGAGAGGGATGGGTTCCAGGACCCCTAGAAGATGCCAAAATCCAGGGATGTTCAAGTCCTTTATGCAAAATGGTGTAGTATTTACAATATAACCTGCACACATCCTCCTGTATACTTTAAATCATCTCTAGATGACTTATAATACCTAATGAAATAGAAATGCTATGTACATAGCTGTAAATAGGATGCAAATGCTATGTAAATAGCTGCTGGAGTATGGCAAGTTCAAGTTGTGTTTCTTGGAACTTTCTGAAAAATTTTTTCCTGAATATTTTCCATCTGCTGTTAGTTAAATTGATAGACGCGGCCCCTGTGGATATGGAGGAGAGCAGCCGTACACAGAAGCTTAAGCTTCTTTAGGTCTGTGGTCAATCTGCCTCTGGCTCATGCTTTATTATGATTAACTGTGAAGTCCCTGAGATCATCACCCACACCGCTTAGCACAGTCCTTAGCACATGTTTGTCTCTTATTAAAAGTTTGTGGAAGGCAAAATAAAATAAAGGGGAGAGAGAAAGAAAGAGGAAGAGAGAAGGGGGAGAGGGGGAGAAGAGCAAGGGAGCAGGGAAAAGGGAAGAAGGGAAGAAAAAAGGAAGGAAGATAGCAAAGAAAAAGAAAGGGAGGAGAGGAGGAAGGAAAGAGAGAGGGAGGCAAAGGGGAAATGTACAAGTTCATTGAACCAATTAAAGACAAGTCCTGGACCAGATTCCAGGTAATCTAGTCAGTTCCTTGAGAAATCAAATAAAACTAAGCATATATTTTGTAGACCTATACTTTAATCCATGATTATAAAAGTAGTAGAAATATCCTGTATCATATAAATGTTCATTATGGCATGATGTAGAAAAATAATAGTTATGAGAGAAAAATAGTGTTTTATTCTTTAAAAATACCTTATACAAAGATTTCTACAGATTTGTAGGGTCTTAATGAAGATTTATTTTTAGAAGTTTTGATGTCTAATATTTCCTTGTTTAGTGATCAAATATAAACTATATGAAGGGTCAGGAATGATTATTTTGGAGTCTCTGAATCCCAAGGGGCCTGTGGCTTGAACTCAAGTGGTCTGTCAACTTAGACAGGAAAAAATAACAATGTTTTCCAATAATTTCTAGCTGTAGTTTAGCATGTCCTTCAAGTATGAATGTAGGCAGCAAACAGTAACATTAGACTGTGACACAAATTTTCAAATCAAATGTTGTCAATATCTCAAATATGTTTACTCTATTTGCTAATTTGAGATCATATTAGTTATTATACTTTTTTCCAATAATTTCCAATTTTTTCCAATAATTTCTAGCTGTAGTTTAGCATGTCCTTCAAGTATGAATGTAGGCAGCAAACAGTAACATTAGACTGTGACACAAATTTTCAAATCAAATGTTGTCAATATCTCAAATATGTTTACTCTATTTGCTAATTTGAGATCATATTAGTTATTATACTTTTTTCCAATAATTTCCAATTTTTTCCAATAATTTCTAGCTGTAGTTTAGCATGTCCTTCAAGTATGAATGTAGGCAGCAAACAGTAACATTAGACTGTGACACAAATTTTCAAATCAAATGTTGTCAATATCTCAAATATGTTTACTCTATTTGCTAATTTGAGATCATATTAGTTATTATACTTTTTTCCAATAATTTCCAATTTTTTCCAATAATTTCTAGCTGTAGTTTAGCATGTCCTTCAAGTATGAATGTAGGCAGCAAACAGTAACATTAGACTGTGACACAAATTTTCAAATCAAATGTTGTCAATATCTCAAATATGTTTACTCTATTTGCTAATTTGAGATCATAGTAGTTATTAGACTGGCCACTAGATGTTGTTCCTTAATGTGTTAATGAAGGAGCATACGTTAGTCTATTTCACATCTGTCATTTTAAATCTTTGGGTAACTATATTTCAATATAGTTTCTAATTCTAGTATTTTATTCCATACACTTAAAAACATTATTACAAAAGGGGTACATAGGTTGCCAAAGAGTCCCATGTGCACAAAAAGGATTAAGAAACCCTGCCTTTTGCAAGGACAAAATGTCTCCTTCATTGCAGTATTTTTTTCTGGTTAGTATTCTAGAGCTAAGATTGGAAAATAATGGTGATTACAGGCGTAGTACACAAGGTGGCAGCACATCACAGTTTAATTTCCCCAAATCAAATCCCCTCGTACTCGGAGGTATCTGGATGCTTCAATGTAAACAAGGAGATTATTAGGATGTAATACATTTTCAAAAAAATAGCCTTTGATACTTTCAGCCTTCTAATGTATATTGGTGTGCTCTTTTTGTGTGTGTGATATACTGCATACATTAAAAAAAAGTTTCTCAGTCTGAGAAACAATAAGAAATGAAGTTAAATTATTTTCAGGATTTTCTCTAAATGTTTCCTAAAAACAAAACAAAACAAAAAAAACCCACCAAAATTCAAAGAACCAAAAAAGACACTACCCTTATGAAGAGAGACTTTTTTCTTAGTATAGGCACCATGGTTTACATTTACACTAATATGTTCTATGTGCCCAACGGGTAATTGGTGAATTACATAAAACTTTTTCCACCGGCATACACCATTTATAATCACACAGCCTCTCTGGTTTAAACTGACGAGTTTTTTTAAGTGAAAACAAAAGGAGCAGGGAGGTAGAGGTGGTAAAATGCTCTTGGGTGGAATAGGTTGAAAGTTGGCTGTGATGCTTCATTTCTCCCACGATACCTGCAGTGTTTCCTTTTGCTTTCCCTTTTTCAGGACTGGGGATGGGGCTCACGTTGGCACCTCAAGGAATAACGTGCCTGGAAGAGCCTTCTGGAAGGATGTGAGTCATGAGAACGAGACCTGGAAAACTGAGTTGCCCCGGCCGGATAAAGCCCAGGAAAATGAGGACCCAGCCAGTCTGCTCCCAGACAGACAAGAGAGGCCAGTTGAGGCCAGGAGAATCACACACACCTGATTCTAGCTGTATGCGCCATAAGCGCTTATTCTTTTTAGCCACTGAGTTTTAGGGTAGTGTTTTAGGCAGCATTGTTTGT
This sequence comes from Neophocaena asiaeorientalis asiaeorientalis, assembly GCF_003031525.2. NCBI lineage: Eukaryota > Metazoa > Chordata > Mammalia > Artiodactyla > Phocoenidae > Neophocaena > Neophocaena asiaeorientalis. The sequence continues at coordinate 19,402,840 of NW_020185337.1, read as the reverse complement.
AGAACAGGTAAGTGTTACAAACTATTCTTTATTACTAACTAAACATGAGCACATGCCCAACCCAGGTGATATGTTTTAACAAAATGTAGAAACTATGAAATACCTAGCATTCTATTGCATCAGCTATTTTGGCCTGTGTGATGTTTACTGAGAGCTTCTAGCCATTTAGTAAATCTAGTTTTGACTTTAGGTACAGGAACTGGGGGTAAAAGAAGAAACTGAGTATCGGCATGGGGAGGAACCGTTATATATGAATGTTTGTGTCCCCCGCAAAATTCATATGTTGAAACCCTACCCCCCAGTGGGTCTGTATTTGGAGATAAGGGCTCTAAGGAACCAATTAAGGTTAAATAAAATCATAAGGGTGGTGCTTTCATAGAACTGTCTTCGTAAGAAGGAATATCAGAGATCAATCTCTTTCTCTCTCAAGCCCTGTGTGCAAAGAAGAGTCATGTGAGAACACACAAGGCCAGCTGCTTACAAAACGTGCCTCGGAATGAAACCTACCTTGCTGGCACCACGATCTTAGACTTCCCAGCCTCCCAAACCGTGAGAAATAAATGTCGTTTAAGCCACCCAGTCTGTGGTATTTTATTATGGCAGCTGCGTTGACTAATAGAAAGTGGGAAGGCAAAATAGAGGGAAAGTAATGATAACTAATAATTATGGTTTCCCAGCATTCTGACGACTTAACAAATATAATTTTATTTAGTCTCCCACCACAGCCCACTGGGATGGATACTATTACTAGCATCCTCATTTTATTCACAGATCAGAAAACTAAGACAAAGAAAGGCTAAGTAACATGACCAAGTTCTCATGGTTAGTAAGTGGCCGAGTTGGAATTGGAATCAAGATGTCTGTCTCTAGAAGCTGTGCTCTTAATTGGCACTTTATACTGGCAAATGAAGGTGGGGAAAGAAAGAGGAAAGAAAAAGTGGTTTATAGGATGAGCCCAGGGCCGGTGATCAGAATCTGTTGTCGTCTCCCAGGCCAGCTTTCCCTGACTCAGAGTTTACTCCTGAGGGATACATCTCCAAGCTGGGTGTCCCTGGAGGCCCAGCGCACTGTGAGATCTTGTCTGTGGAGATCTGCACAGGACTTTGAAATATGTTCTCCATTCTCTCCTTCCATTGCTTTCAAAGACTGAATTGCTAAATTTTTTCAGGACCCCTGGGCCCCAACCCCCAAAACCTGTCTTTGGGTAGAAAGAGGATCACATCAGCCTTGCTAGACTTGATGATATATGCTGTGTAGTCTGGTACGTGATGACACGCTGCCACATACAGCATGCTGTTCTGATGAAGATATGAATAGGCATGTTTACTATCATAAAACAAAATTCTATGTACACTTGGAGGCATGAACAAGAAGGTATTTAAAAGTATTTATCTAGCATTGCTCCACACTGAATACATATAGGATGAAGTTACAAATTGATCACATTAATTCTACTTGAAAGGTAGAAGATTAACTTGTTGATGATTAGGTCTCCTCGGACGCACAGGCTCAGCGGCCATGGCTCATGGACGCAGCCGCTCCCCGGCATGTGGGATCTTCCCGGAGCGGGGCACGAACCCGCGTCCCCTGCATCAGCAAACGGACTCTCAACCACTGCGCCACCAGGGAAGCCCGATTTTTTAAATAAATTTATTTATTTTGGGCTGCGTTGGGTCTTCGCTGCTGTGCACGGACTTCCTCTAGTTGCAGCGAGTAGGGGCTTACTCTTCGTTGCGGTGCGCGGGCTTCTCATTGCGGTGGCTTCTCTTGTTGAGAAGCACAGGCTCTAGGCACATGGGCTCAGTAGTTGTGGCGCACGGGCTTAGTTGCTCCGCGGCATGTGGGATCTTCCCAGACCAGGGCTCGAACCCACGTCTCCTGCATTGGCAGGCAGATTCTTAACCACTGCACCACCAGGGAAGCCCTCAGTCTCCCCTACTTAACTGGCTACATAGGACAGCTGAAATATGAAAAAAAAAAAAAGTTTTCCCAGGCTTCCTCTTGGCCAGAGAAGGAGTTGCTCCTGTCTTCATAGCAGGAAGGTATTGTAAAATTCTGCAGCATTCTGACAGACCAGCTGGAGAAGCCAGGCTCACTGAGAAAATTAGTCCCCATCCTCCAAGTTCCCCTCAGTCCCAGAGCATATAGAAGGGAAGCAAGACAATTTCCATGCTCATTGAGATGCGTGAGGGGGGGTCTGAGAATTGAGAGCCACTGTGCCTGCCCGAGGGTTTCTATTTTAGACAGAGTGGATGCTGTTGTGAGGCTCCAGGGTGACTTGATAACATGGCAAAGTTTCAGGGGATCGGCAGTCAAGGGCAAGAGCAAGGTGGAGGCAATGAAGAAGGTGGGGAGACCATGACCTGACCGTGAAAGAGAACAGATTCCTCTAGTTACGTCAGCCTCAGGTGCCTCAGCAGCCGGTGCAGTGAGAACAGAGAACGTCCCAACACGAGGCTGGTCGAGCTGCAGCTTAAAGAAGATCAGTAAAGACAAGAGGCCAATGCACAGATCAGCTGGGCGCCCTCATCCCCGTTTTAAGACATTACGTAAAATTCTTCCCGGATCCAGCCTCTCGTCTGGGGAGAATGAGGGAAAGGGAAGAGAAGAACAAATAAGGGGGGCCGCCGTCCAGAAATGAAGTTTGGAGTTTGAATAGACCAACTGAATTCCCAAGAGACCAGGAGTTATGCCGGATGTGATTACATTGTTGTAATTAGCTACTGTCAAGACGTCTCACGCCCTGCCTCCCATCCCCACGTCCAACCAAGTGACATAAGGAATGTGTGAGCAAAGTGAGCTCAGTTATAAACTAGAGATTTCTACCTTCATGAGTGGCGACTATAAAAATAAAGCTGCTACACGTCTAAAACACAAGCTACTTTCTTTCCAAGAATCCAGTCTGCTACACATTAGCCGTACCTGCATATGTGGCAACGTTTGTCTGTTGCTACAAATTCGCTCTGATATCCGCATTACGCGATATCAACGGCTCACAGGGAAAGGAGTGTGAAAATAGTTGTTTGCACATCTAAATCGACATATTGAAAAGGTACTCATACACTTACATTGTAGACATGAAAAGTGTTTTTCTAAAACGCAGTGGGAAGATAGTAAATATTTAATACATTTGTACTAGTTATCTATTGCTGCATAACAAAGCACTTAAAACTAAGTGGGTTAAAACAACATTTATTATCTCATGGTTTCTGTGGGTGCAGAGTTCAGTGAGGTCACAGTTGGCATGGCTGGTCTCTGCTCTGCAATGTCTGGGGCCTCAGATCAAAGACTTTTGAAGGCGGAAGAGCTAGAAGCATGGAAAGCCTGACTCGAGCTGGAGGATATACTTCCAAGGTGGCTCTCACGTGGGGGCAACATGGTACAGGGAGAGTTGATTGCTGCAAGGGCTGCGTGAGCATCCTCGTGACGCGGCAGCTGTCCTTCCCCAGAGTGGACTTTCCACGGGTTTAAGGAAGTTGCCCTGGATGTGGGGACCTATCTCCAGAAGTCTCACACCATCACTTGTACAGTATTCTACTGGTCACACAGGGCACGCCTGACTGTGCGCGGGAGGAAACTACACAGGGGATTGTATCAGTTGTCTCCTGCAGTACTAAAAATTACCCTGAAACTTAGCATTTTAAGACAATAAACATTTATTATTCACAGTTTCTGTGGATCAGGAATACAGAAACAGTTGAACTGGATGGTTGTGACTCAGAGTCTCTCATGAAGCTGTCTGCTGGGGCTGCAGTCATCTGAGGTTCAACTAGGGCTGAAGAATCTGCTTCTGAGCTCCCTCATTTGTTGGTAGACTTCAGTGCCTTGCCGTGTGGGCCTCTCCTGAGGCTGCCTAGGTGTCCTTACGACATTACACTGGCTTCCCCCAGAGTGAGCCATGCAAAAGACAGAGCCCAAGACAGAAGCCACAGTCTTTCATGACCTGATCTTGGAAGTGACATACGGTATTAGTTTCCTGTTGTAACTGTGACAAATTACCACAAACTTGGTGGCTTACACAACGCAGATTTATTATCTTACAGTTCCAGAGACCACATGTCCAAAATGGGTTTCTCTGAGCTAAAATCAAGGCGTTGACAGGCCTGTGTTTCTTGCAGAGACTTTAGAGGAGAATCCATTTCCTTGCCTTTTTCCAGCTTCTAGAGGCCATCTGCATTCTACAGCTCACGGCCCTTTCTCTATCTTCAAAGTTGTCAGTGTAGCATCCTTAAGTCTCTCTGACTCTGACTCTCTCCCATCTTTTTTTTTTTTTTTTTGCGGTACGCGGGCCTCTCACTGTTGTGGCCTCTCCCGTTGCGGAGCGCAGGCTCCGGACGCGCAGGCTCAGCGGCCATGGCTCACGGGCCCAGCCGCTCCACGGCATGTGGGATCTTCCCGGACCGGGGCACGAACCCGTGTCCCTTGCATCGGCAGGCGGACTCTCAACCACTGTGCCACCAGGGAAGCCCCTCCCATCTTTTAAGAGCCCTTTTGATTACATTGGACCCACCCAGATAATTCAGGATAATCTCCCCACTTTAAGATCTTTAATTTAATCATATCTGTGAAGTCCCTTTTGCCATGTAAAGGAATTTATTCAGCATATTCATAGCTTTAGGAGGTGGGGATAAGGATGTAGACATATTTTGGGAATTACTATCCTCCTACCATACACACCATCACTTTTGCTATATTATACTCATCACACGGACCAACCCTGGTACAACGCAGGAGGGGACTACTTACGGGTGTGGATATGAGGAGGTTGGGGTCATTGGGGATCATTTTGGAGGCTGGCTACCATTACATTTTTATAGGACTGTTACGTAACTTTGAAAAGTGTTAGTTATTGCTTCAAAATACGATTCTGAAATAAAAATCCTATACAACTATTAACATTTTATTCTTGTTAGAATAATAATAATAACGATAAAATCACACTGGCTACCATTACTGGTTGAGTGCCAAATTTGTGCCGGGCACAGTATAAGCATTTAACATAACACCTCTAAGTTATGTAGCATCTTGAAATATGAGAAGGTCAATATTTTTATCATTTATAATGACACATATAAAGAAACAGGTTCAGAGAAGCTAAATGATTTGAGTAAGTTCACACAGAGGAGTAGGTGGAGAGAGAAGGTTTGAATGGAGTTTGGTCAGGTGTTAGGATATGTGGGTTCCAGTCCCGCTTTGCCACTAACTACCTGTGATCCTATATAAGTGACTTCAATAACCAAGTTTTCCTTGTTGACGTTAATTGGACTATAGATTCCTTAACTGTATGATCCTGAAAGAATAAAGGTATTCATGCAATTTATTATTAACCTACCGATGGCACTTTTGTATAACTAGAAGCTCAGTATGTGTACAGAAACTCAATTTCAAAACTTAGGCTGAAGACAATTATACCAGAAAGTGAAGTCCCTGTGCATGTAAACAACATACCATTGTTCTTGTCTGTGCCAAAGTGAAAGGGGAGAGAGAGCGAGCCTCATGTAAAGATTTTCTACATGAATTCTAATCTACTCATATAAGCCACCCACTGAGACAACTTAAAAAAAGACCCTTTATACTGCATATCCTCAGTTCACCAAACATCTAGAAAAATCCATACTGTGACACACCGAAGTTCTATACAAGAACAAAGGAAACCATTTTTCTGTACTCTTTCCCCCCTTCTTTCATTTCTCCCTATTTATGTATAGTCTTTTCAGTAACAGACATTTACCCTATCTTCCTTAATTGGCTGTCTTGAATAGCTCATTTAAGAGAACACTTCTGGAGAGTTATTAAAAAATTTTTTAACATCTTTTTTGGACTATAATTGCTTTACAATGTTGTGTTAGTTTCTGCTGTATAACAAAGTGAGTCAGCTATACGTATACATATAACCCCATATCTCCTCCCTCTTGAGCCTCCCTCCTACCCTCCCTATCCCACCCCTCTAGGTGGCCACAAAGCACCGAGCTGATCTCCCTGTGCTATGCGGCTGCTTCCCACTAGCTATCGATTTTACATTTGGTAGTGTATATATGTCAATGCTACTCTCTCACTTCGTCCTAGCTTACCCTTCTCGCTCCCCATGTCCTCAAGTCCATTCTCTATGTCTGCGTCTTTATTCCTGTCCTGCCCCTAGGTTCGTCAGAACCATTTTTTTTTTAGATTCCATATATATGTGTTAGCATATAGTATTTGTTTTTCTCTTTCTGACTTACTTCACTCTGTATGACAGACTCTAGGTCCATCCACCTCACTACAAATAACTGTTTCATTTCTTTTTACGGCTGAGTAATATTCCATTGTATATATGTGCCACATCGTCTTTATCCATTCATCTGTCGATGGACACTCAGGTTGCTTCCATGTCCTGGCTATTGTAAATAGAGCTGCGATGAACATTGTGGTACATGACTCTTTTTGAATTATGGTTTTCTCAGGGTGTATGCCCAGTAGTGGGATTGCTGGGTCATATGGTAGTTCTATCTGTAGTTTTTTAAGGAACCTCCATATTGTTCTCCACAGTGGCTGTATCAATTTACATTCCCACCAACAGAGCAAGAGTGTTCCTTTTCTCCACACCCTCTCCAGCATTTACTGTTTGTAGGTTTTTTTGATGATGGCTATTCTAACTGGTATGGGTATGAGGTAATACCTCACTGTGGTTTTGATGTGCATTTCAATAATGATTGGTGATGTTGAGCATCCTTTCATGTGTCTGTTGGCAATCTGTGTATCTTCTTTGGAGAAATGTCTATTTAGGGAGGGTGGGAGGGAGATGCAAGAGGGAGGAGACATGGGGATATATGTATACATATAGGTGATTCACTTTGTTATACAGCAGCAACTAACACAATATTGTAAAGCAATTATACTCCAATAAAGATGTTTAAAAAAGATACTTTCTATCTCCTTTTGAAGCCTTTGTCTCATCTAGAAATTTGTCCAGTAGGCACTCTTTGATGTAACACGTCCACTCTCAGATAGTTTCAAACTGCTCTTTCTTCTTGAAACTGACAATTATTTTGTCCCTGTGCGCTTGAGGCTTGGATGGGAATGATTTTTTCACAACTATCAAGCACCGCATGAATGAACAGTGGCCTTCATTGACTGGAAACAGACAAAGTGGAAATCTCGACTGCACATATTTCAATGTTGTCACATAAAACGGTGTTTCTTTTTATCATCAAATGGTTGACAAACGTTAACATCACCCCGAAACAAACCTGGTTTTAAACAACATATTTAGTGGTGTTTCCATTTGTAATATTCCGTGCCAAGTTTAATGTCCTATATTCATGTTTCAAGTAAACTGTTTAATTAAAGCTTAAACAAGGGTCTCCAGAGCCTTAACAGCAAAGCATTATATTAGATAACCAGGTAATGAATTCTAAAGAATTAATTTAGTATGGCCTCCTTATGTCAGATAAATCAAAGTCTATGACATCTTGCCTGATGTTATAGATCTTGCGTTCTGAAACTCCTGTGTAAATACTGATCTAAAATCACATGTTCTGAGCCACATTTTATATTTACTTATTTATCTGATCAACAACAGATAAGCCCCGGTTTGGTTTCCACTGCTGCCATTTAGCAGCTACTTGCCTTCTCTGAGCCTGGGTTTCTTCAGCTGTAAAATGGGGACAACATCACTTAACTCATGGGGTTGATGCCGAGTGTAATTGAGAGAACGTGGGAAAAGCACAGTGCTGGGAACAACCCTACTTGCCCTTTCTCCTCCCATTCCAGGGGCACACTCACACACTCACCCTCACCAGACACACGTACACAGGTGTTTTTAGAAACCGACGGGAAAAAAAGCAAAGGAAGAAAGGATGCTTAAGGGGAGCAAGTGCCTTTCCTTCAGGTTCTGCATTTTCTAAACAGGCTAAATCAAGCCAGGCAGAAAAAGGAAGTATTTAAACAGAAAAGCCTTCAGTTCCCACAGCTCTTGAAGCTGCTCTGGAATATCTATATAATACCAAGAAGAGACTGAACTTCCAACACGACTTTATACAGTTCTTTAATTGGAGCGTCTTATTCGGCAAATTGGGAAATCTTGCCAATTCACATTTTAATTTCTCTCCTCTGAAAGGGAGCATTGCTGTGTGAGGAAAGGACACATTTTACTGTGGAATTCCCTTTTTATAGTCCTAAAATGTTATTTATCCACATTCTAATTGAGGCAAAATCATGTGCTCTGCAGTGACAAACTTTGGAATCAGTCCTATATTTGAATCTTATTCCCTCACATGTTACTTGTGTGAGCCTTAGTTTTTCATCTGTAAAATGGGATAGCCACCTCATGGTGTTGTGATGATTAAATGAGATAATATACGTAAAACTTCATCTCATTGACTTTGAATAGTAAGTATGCCAGGAAGTGAGCTGTTATTATCCTAAAGTATTCCAGACATTAGCTTTAGTCAAAATTCCCAGTTGTTGGCTATTCTTTGCCAGTTCTAAACTACAGCAAGAAGACCATTTGGTGAATGTCAATAAATGCCAATTCTGAAGGGTGAAGGAGAGTTGCTTTCAAAATTAAAAAAAAAAAAAAATTAGGGATGTAGGAGAAATTATCCAGCTTGTATATGAATGCTCTCAATAGGACCAATACCACAAAAAAGGAACTTATCACTAGCTTATCTAAATAGACACATTCCATTTCTGGACCATCCCAAGGTCAAGTTCAGAAAGTCAGCAGTGGGAGGTTGAGATTGGAAGCTCTATGTGAACATCAAGAATAAGTCAAGCGCACTCACCTTGCTGAAAGCAGGGAGAGAAAGTACAAGAGGTCTTTGTTAATCAGACAGGAAAATCATAGTCTGAAAATGCTGACAATGACATTTCAAAAGTCTCAATTACTTAGTGATAGGCAAGAACATGTGAAGAAGGAGAAAAAAAAAATCCCTGAAGTTTTAAAAAGCAAAAAAAGCATCAAATATCTGTTGTATGTCAGAACTTTATCTTGCAAGGTTACTTCAGTTCACATTTCCTAAACAGGGACACCTCTGCAGAGGGAACACGAGGCTCCACTTGTGAGACACTGTGCTGGTAATTTGTGACAATGACAAATGCCACCTGATTGACGGCCCTGCCTATCCCACTTTAGGCAGTCAGAGACATGCTGAAGACAGAGTCATCCAAATCCAAGTTTACTTATAAAATACAAAAGGGAACAGAACCTCCCACGCCCTCCAACGCCCCTCGTCCTGGCACTGTAAGGGGCCCAGGGGGAGAAGCATCCTCTCACTAAGACTGGCCCAGTGATGGGAGACACTGAAAGGGAGCAGCGAGCTCCCTAGGGACCACGTTAGCCTCCAGTAGTGATATGGTACCCTCTATCCCCACCCCACCTCCTTCTTCTTGAGCAACCAGTCCTTCATTTTCTCTCTTTTCTATCCACCACCATCTGTCCACAAAACTTCTGGAGGCCTTAAGAACTGAGTCCTTTGCCCTGAGACATTCCTCCTGTTTATCCACTGACCCTTTTATCCAACCTCACCTCCCCACCTGCCTCCAGGTGTCTCTCTGTCATTCTGACATGTGGGGATTCAAAGGGTGATATACCACCTGGGCTCAAACTGGACTTCTTCACTCTATAAACGTAAACTCTACTGCTCCAGTCATAATAAACCAAACTTCCATGAAGGGAACACTGGTCTATATCCTTAAATCTTAAGAAAGAAAATCAGGTAAGTGGTCAGGTAGTTGACCTGGGAGAATTCTGTCTCTCCTTGTTACAGTTGCCATAGCTTGGCTATCGTTCCTGTTCCCATCTCTGTTTACTGCTGAAGGATTCCAGAAATCTCCATGCTGAGATAAGGGGCAGACTGCTCCCCGCATCCACTCTCCCCACCTAGGCAAGAACGCTGGGTCAGGGTAAGGAAGAACATGGCAGATGGCCCAGAAACGATTGGGAACAAGGAGGTGACAACCTCAGACTCACAAAGGATATAAGCAGGAAGTAGAGACTTGAGAGGTATGCGGGGAATTGGCACAGAAACGAACTTGGGTCACACAATGAATAGGAAAAAAGAAAAGGTAACTGTCTCAAGTTAAAAGCTCTTCTTTCTTTTGTTAAATTAATAATCACAACTAAAAGCATGGAGGATTTATAGGCTTTTGTTTAAGGAGCGTATCTTTTCTTGCTTCAGTAAAACAGTATCTTTAAAGATGAATAGGACTGGCAAATGAATTTCTTTTAAAACCCAGAAGGATACATTAAAAGGCAGGAAACCGTATAAACATAAACATTTTTGCCCAGTCACTGAAAATGTTTCAGCAAGCATGAATAAAGTGACCTGTAAGCTATGCTAATACAGCCAAAAAGGACCATTTCAGCAAAGGAAAGAGACTTACTGAGCTCCACACCGATAACAAAAGTAGCTTAGAAATAGATACAGCTGTATCCACTTACAATCCAAATTGCTATATGAATTGGGATGCACCTTGCCCAAAAAGTGTCACAGAGCTCTGGAACAAAGCTTGACCTGGCAGTGGTTCTGGCTTTGTATCTCTGTGACTTTTAGAGAGCTCTTAAGCCTCTCTGGGCCTCAGGCCCTCAGCAAGAGAAGGAGGGGGCTAGGGCTTAGATAGTGTCAAGGTCCTTCCTGCCCTAGAATTACTTCATCGTCAAGATTTATAGAGAAAGCATTGTAAAAGCACAATTAGCCTAAAGTTCAGTCATTTGTCCTGTCTCTCCATACTTCATCAAAGGATTCTTTGGCCTCTTTCTTAAAGGTGATTAGCAAACCTCGTTAGTGGAGTTGTTATTCTGTGGTCTTTGGCCACAGCCGGACCTGGGATAGGTCTCATCTTTGTCAGCTCCTAGTGATGTGACGAAGAACAAAGGACCATGCCTCTCTGAGCCTGCTTCCTCATCAGTTAAATGTAGTCTTATCTCGTAGGATTGGTAGGAAAAAAATGGCATTCATCACATAAAGAGCTCAGCGTAGCATCTGACACCCAGTGAGTACAGAAGTGATATATTATAAACTGTATGTTGCATCTATAATATGGAAAGTGTTTGAGAGAGTCAGCACAACATAATGGGTAAGCACATGGGCTCTGGAGCCAGACTTCCTGGGTTCAAATTCTTCTCTGTCATTTCCCAGCCATGTGGTCTTGGGCAGATTACTTAAACTATCAGTGGCTCAATTTCTTCATTTGTAACTTGGGGATCATGATAACAGTATTTAGCAAATTGGGTCAGTGGGAGGTGTGAATGAGTTAATACTAAAACACTTAGAAGAGTATCTAGCTGGGGTGGGATGCTAAATAAAATGATCAGATCAACTTTTAATTAGAGGCTGGATCCCAGAACATATTTAAACAAAAAACGGCACTTTAAAAAAAAAAATTAGCAGGGCTTCCCTGATGGCACCGTGGTTGAGAGTCCGCCTGCCGATGCAGGGAACACGGGTTCGTGTCCCGGTCCGGGAGGATCCCACGTGCCACGGAGCGGCTGGGCCTGTGAGCCGTGGCCGCTGAGGCTGCGTGTCTGGAGCCTGTGCTCCGCAACGGGAGAGGCCACAGCGGTGAGAGGCCCGCGTACCGCAAAAAAAGAAAACACAAAAATTAGCAGCCTGAAGTGTAATTACTTTAGGCGCCTCCCGCTTAAACTCTTTCACGCAAGTATCTGTCTTTTAGAGGCATTCAAACTCCGTCAGGATTGTGGGTGGGAGCAATGGTGTCTCCTTAGACACTTCATCCTCTAACGGAGTCGGTGGGAACTGGTTCTAAACTCCTGGCTGGTGAATTTAATCTCTGATATGTATGCATTCTTTCCAGCATAACATTAGAAACCATGAGATGAAATTAGCTGCCTTTGTGCTACAAAAATAATAAATGAAATATCATAGCAAATGGATTTTGTGACATTTCAGATATAGTCTTTGGGCTCAGGGCTTTTTTGCACGTTTTTTTTTGTTTGTTTGCTTGTTTTTGCGGTACACGGGCCTCTCACTGCTGTGGCCTCTCCCGTTGCGGAGCACAGGCTCCGGACGCGCAGGCTCAGCGGCCATGGCTCACGGGCCCAGCCGCTCCGCGGCATGGGATCTTCCCGGACCGGGACACGAACCCGTGTTCCCTGCATCGGCAGGCGGACTCTCAACCACTGCGCCACCAGGCAAGTCCTGGGCTCAGGGCTTTTATAATGAAGCTCTGCCCTTTCCCTTTTGCATCTCTTCAGAAACGCTCTTGATTTTCCATCTATTGGAAAATATGTGACTCACACAAGCCAGCAGAGCTCTATACCTCATTATCTGATCTTGTTTTATGGTTGAGTTAGAACAATATGTTAGGTCTATTTTAGTACAATATAAAGCTTTTGGTGAAGAACATTAAATTCAAGTATCACTGATTAGTGAAATAAAAGAGATTTTAACAGTGATTTCAGGGAGATGGAGATTCACAGTATGGATTAATAAGTCAAGTATCTTTTGTGATATAACTTATTTGAATGCATTCATCTAAAGTTGGAGAAAGTGATGCTGGACTTGTGCAAAATAGCTTCCAGTTAATGGACCATGAAATGATGAGGCTTTATTGTTTGAATTACAGGAGTATCATGAAAACCTATGCCCCAAAGCAGATTTTACTGTGATGGTAAAAATGTGTGAAAATTCACTTTGCTAATATATGCTCTCAGTATGTTTTCAGGAGGGAATAATGTCAATCACAATCCGTTACTTTGATCTCAAAGGTCCTTTTTATCTGTAAGATTCTGACTCTGATTACTGAACACCCACGTGGTGGAAGGCACTATACCAGATATTGGCTTTTATACCAAATGTTGAAACAGTCTCCAGAATTTCCCCAGGGACCTCCCTCCACATGAGAATATACACTCTCCAACCACCGGAGAATTCTCCAAGTAACCCATTGTGCCTTCAAAGACACATGACTCTTCTATTATGCAGTTGCTACTGAAATGAAGATTTCTTGAAATACTCAACTGCCAATCCTTTTAACATTTACAAATCTTGGGAGAGCCCCTTTTGTTGAATCCTTTTCTTGTATCTGCTTTAATAGCAACCATCTAAAAATTCAGAGAGGGCTTGACATCATTCAAACTGTCAGATACAGGAAGTAGCTTGGTGGTTATTTTAAGAAGGATGAAACGTACCATGCTTGGCCCTCAGCAGTGCTCACAGAATAATATTTGAATGAATTTGTTAAAGTTTGACAGACCTAGGAATGAGCTTAGGGGTAATAGGGGAAAAAAATTACTGCACTAGGTCAAAGGTATCATTTGAGATACTAAAGGAGGAGTATTCACAGTTACTGGCTGCCATGAAAGACACTTCAAATGGGACACATTTTAATAAAGAGGCTGTAATTAATATACACCCTAATTCTGCATAAGTAGGTTAAAAAGTATTGAAAATGAAAGTAGATGCTTTTGCTTTACAGATAAAATAAATGGAAGATTTTAATTTTGTATCTTTCACATATCTATCTTTGGGCTCAATGTTTCTGAAAAGAAACATAAATCTGTTTTACCTTTAGAGAACATCTTAATTTTCACTCATATGAAATGCCCTTGATATGGTACTTTCTGGGATTCAAGGTGCACTGACCAGCTTTTCATGATATCTACTCAACAGAGGATGAAGTTCTAGGAATACTTCGCGAAGCTTTTTTTTTTTTTTCTATTGCTCAGCTATCTGAATGAAGAAAAAGACAAACAAGAAAAGAGAAATCCCCTTACTGCTTTCCCAGGCTCCCACCCCAGTGCTGCGTGTATAATGCTGCCCTAAGGACACCGTGTAGTCTAGGGGAGAGAATAGGAGCTTCAGCAGCAGACCTAATAGTTGCAGTTCTGCCCCAACCATTTTCCAGGAGGCCTCAGACGCGATAATTAACCTGCTGGGCCTCCATATCTGTCTTTGTAAATGGGAATAATATTCATACCATAGGGTTATTATGTGCATTTCCCAGCATACAGATTTTGAAGACTTTTTATTTTGAATTTCAGACTTATAGAAAGGTTGTAAAAACAGTACAGTTACTGTGTAAACAGGTTTTAACAAGTGTTAATTTCCTTCTCTTCCTACGCAACATAAATTTGGTCTATGTTTTTCTATTTCAAAACGAAGAGCTTCAAATATTTCCTTTGATTTGGCCTCTCTAGTAATCAAATACATACACACACACACATACACACACATATATATATATTTTTGCGGTACGCGGGCCTCTCACTGTTGTGGCTTCTCCCGTTGCGGAGCACAGGCTCCGGACGCGCAGGCTCAGCGGCCATGGCTCACGGGCCCAGCCACTCCGCGGCATGTGGGATCTTCCCAGACCGGGGCACGAACCCGTGTCCCCTGCATCGGCAGGCAGACTCTCAACCACTGCGGGAAAACTTCCTCAACCACCAGGGAAGCCCTATATATATTTTTTAATCAATAGAATTCAGTTTTTAGGGCAGTTTTAGGTTGACGGCAAAACTGAGCGAAGGTACAGGGGGCTCCCACATACCCCCTGTCCCCATGCATGCACAGCCTCTCCCGCTATCAGTATCTCCCGCCAGAGTGGTACATTTGTTATCATCGATGATTCTAAATGCACACATCATTATCACTCAGAGTCCTTATTTTACATTAAGCTTTACTCTTGGTGCTGCCCATTTTCTGGGTTTTCACATGTATCCACAGTTATAATAACATATGGAGTAGCTGTGCTGCCCTAGAAGTCCTCTGTGCTCCACCTTTTCATCCTTCTTTCCTCCCCGCCCCCCTGCAACCAGTGACCTTTCTACTGTCTCCATAGTTTTGCCTTCAGAATGCCATATCGCTGCAATCACACAGCATGCAGCCTTTTCAGATTTGCCTCTTTCACTTATTGATACGCATTAAGGGTGTCTTGGTTGCTTCCAAGTTCTGGCAATTATGAACAAAGCTGCTATAAACATCCATGCACAAGTTTTTGTGGAGATAAAAATTTTCAACTCGGGTAAATACCAAGGAGTGTGATTCCTGGATTATATGGTAAAAGTATGTTTCATTTGGTAAGAATTTGACAAATTGTCTTCCAAAGTGGCTGCATCATTTTACATTTCTACCGGCAATGAATGAGTTGCTGTGGTTCTACATTCTTGCCAGCATTTGGTGGTGTTATTGTTTTGGATTTTCGATGCTCTAATAGATGTATAGTGATGTCTCATTATTTTTTCAAACATAATCGTGTAAGTGCTTGAACTCTTGGGAGGACAGAGTTAAAGTCTCTTTCTCCAGGAGGCCTCTGGGCTCTTATATAAATCAATGGATTGAATTGATAAATTAAGGAGAGAGAGAAGTTTTCACTTAATATTACTCAACAGAGTCACTTGAATACCAGATTCTGCTGGCCAAGAAAACCAGGTCCCTATTCAACAACTGTCTCCTTTCTAAACCCTAGTGTTTTAGAGTTAAGTTTAGCTACATGATACCCGATGGACTAGCTGCTTTCTATGAGAACAATGCCATTCAAAAGCTTGTATGTGGGTGGGTGTCTTTCTCTGTAGGGGCAGTGATATATAGTTAATGAATAATGGCAACATAATTGGTTTTTTTTAGCGTAATTGTTTATCCATCTGGAAGAAAGTAAAATTGGACTTATATCTCCTACCATAAACAGAAGTAAACACCAGATCAATTAAAAACTTGAATGTAAAAAATTAAGAGAACAAAAATCTTAAGAGAGAATTTATGAGATTCTATGCATAATGTGGAAGTTGAAAAAGAATTTTAAATCCAAAATAGGAAAATCAAACATGTTTGACTATATAATAATAATTAAGAACTTTTGTACAGTGAGGGTATAGCAACTGTTGAGGAAATATATTTGTAATTTACATGATAGGTAAAATGTTTCCTATAATATACTGTGACCTCTTATAAATTAATAAGAAAAAGATAAAAACTAAATTGAAAAATGGATAAAGGATATATAAAACAATTAACAGAAGAACAAATCCAATTGGCCAAAAAAATATATGTCAAGATGCTAAACCTCATAAGTTGCAGGGAAACGGAAATTATAGTGAAAATCTTGGAAGAAAGGCAAGTAGGAGGTCTGAGCTTGGAGAAAACCCAGTCTATTACAGCCTTCAGTGAACACCCTGGTGATACCGGGACGGTAGTGGATGACACTGACTTGGGCAATGCTGAAGTATTTTCTTAAGGGCACTTACTATAGCCAGAAGCCATATAGTGATAAAAAGCATGAACTCTGGAACCACTTCAGAGATGTGAGTTTGAATCCTTACTCCTCCTTTTACAAACAGTGCAACAAACAAGTTAAAATTTCTAAGCTATTTCTTCATTTAAAAATGAGAATAAGGGGCTTCCCTGGTGGCGCAGTGGTTGAGAGTCCGCCTGCCGATGCAGAGGACACGCCGCCTGCCGACGGTCCGGGAAGATCCCGCATGCCGCAGAGCGGCTGGGCCCGTGAGCCATGGCCGCTGAGCCTGCGCGTCCGGAGCCTGTGCTCCACAACGGGAGAGGCCACAACAGTGAGAGGCCGGCGTACCGCAAAAAAAAAAAAAAAGAGAGAGAGAGAATAAGAATATCTACCTTCATGAAGTTATGTAAGTTCATAGGTTTTTAAGCTCTTAGGGTAGTATAAATGCCTACTGTATTTTTGATATTTTTCTTAAGATACTTAGAATTATGAAAATTTATGAAAAATGTATCAGAAGTATTGGTATGGAATCTATATGGTTTATTTGCAGGACGATTTTATGGGAAGTACGCACTGTACTTCTTGAATGTGTTGGGTTACTTTTCAAAATGTTCTAAAATATTAGAAATTTCATCTCAAACCTAGATAGTAGCAATTTCAGTTAAAATTGGGCTGGTGCAAGGATCAAACTGTGAGTGGTTGGATGCCACAACGGTAAGCAACCCAGCAGATAACAACCTTGACTGAGGTTCAGTCCACAATCTATAAGCTAAGTCCAGCAAGCCAGAAAGTGATTTAAAAATGTCCAAGATTGTACAGAGAGTACAATTTGGAAAAAGTCACCATAATCTAATTAATATTATGATGATATATCTATTCAATTTCATGTCTTTTTAACACCCCCCCATATGCTTAAAAGATTATACAATACGAAGTTAGAAAATTCTCTATCTAGTTTTTAATTTCTACATTAAAACAAAAAACCATACTCTCTCATGTGATCGAAAAACAAACTTTGATTTTAGAGAGTGGAGTGACTGTGCCATTGTTTTTTTTTTTGTTTCGGAGAAAAAGAAGAAACTAACATTTCCTGAATTCTTACTCTATAAACTTTCTCTGCCTTATGAGAGTAATTTGTTTTTGAAACCCCCTTAATAGGACAAAATATTATAAGTTGGAAACTTAATTACTATTAAAAAGTTACTATAAAAATTTTAAATGTACTTCTCAGTCCCCAGATCAGAACTTATACTAGAAAAACTATAGTCCATTCAAGTAGAAAGAGCACACAGGGAAAGGTGAGGCAACATGTAAGAAGCTGTTATTAGCCCAAGGGTTGGGGGACATGGGGAAGAAGTGTTTTACCAGAACACAGCAGCTGGAGCCCAGGGGATATCCTGCTAGAATGGTCACATCCCTTTCTCTCCTCCTCTCACCTTTTAATCTGCCTTTAGTGCCTCTCACAGTCTGCAGAAGCCAGGTGGCAAGGGAGTCTGGGAAATAGTTAGCAGGAGTTTGCTCCCTGTGGGCAGAGCAGAGCTGGGTGGGGGGAGGCAAACGGATCTGAGACCAAATAGGTATGACTGGCACCATCATAGAACAAAGCAGTTTCCCAGTTGAAACACATAAATTAGTCTGTTTCTACGAATTTGATATTTTCCCCCAGATTCCACATACAGGTGATACCACGCAGTATTTGTCTCTCTCTGTCTGGCTTATCTCACTTAACATAATGCCTTCAAGACCCATCCATTTGTTGCAAATGGCAGCATTTCCTTTCTCGTGGCTGAATAACATTCCATTGCATATACCAAAACTTCTTTACTCATCTGTCCATTGGTATCAGAACACTTAGGTTGTTTCTATATCTTGGCTATTGTGAATAACTTTGCAATGAACGTGGGAGTGCAGGTATCTCTTTGATATCCTGTTTTCATTCCCTTTGGATATGCATACCCAGAAGTGGGATTGCTGGATCGTATGGTAGGGTGGGGGAAAATAGGGAGAGGTTGGTAAAATGGCACAAACTTTTGGCTCTAAGATAAATAAGCTCTGAGGATCTAATGTAAAGCATGGCGACTATAGCTGATAACACTGTATTTTATAATTGAAATGTGCTAAGAGTGTAGAACTTAAATGTTCTCACACACAGACACACGCAAAGATAACCATGTGAGGTGAAGGATGTGTTGATTTACCAGCCGGGGGACCCTTTCACAGTGTATATGTATAGCAAATTGTCCACAGGGTACACTTTAAATATCTTACAATTTATCTGTAAATTATACCTCAATAAAGCTGAAAAAAGGCAAAATAGTTCTCGTATGTGCAAAAACACTCGCTTACTAAGCCAGAGTAGGTGTATTCAATGAAACACTTCATAAAGCAGAAGCGTCACAGCCCAGTTGAGTGCCTTCCAGGATTTTACTGCATTAGATATTGAGTTAAGTACCTTACATCCTCTAATTCTTTTAATCTCAGCAAGGATTTAGGCACTATTATTCATACAAAACAGAAAACGTAAGGATCAGAGAGATTAAGTAATTTTCCCAAAATTTAGTTAATTAAGCAACAGAACCAAGATTTGAGCCAAGCTCTCCCAGACTCCCCTGACCTTTCCACTACTTCAGATATAAAAATGATTAAATAACCATTAAATAAATGAAATACGCCAATCAACATAAATATGGGACTATATATTTATAAATAGTATATACATTATATGTTTAGTACGTATACTAAATATTGAGAATTTTGGCTATATCAATTAAAATATATAATTTGCTTAATGTAAACTAGACAAAATCAATATAGATTCATGATATTTGGTCTCAGGTTTATGTTTTTTTTTTTTTTTTTTTACTGAACGAATATTTCTCAGCATGTTCTCTGAATCATTTGGGGAGTTTGTTAGGAAGTTAAACAGGCCTCACTTCAGACATCCTTAGTAAGAGTCTCTAGGAGCAATGCCTGGGAATCTGCATTTGAAACAAGCTCCATAGTAGATTCTTAGGCACATTAATGTTTGACAAACTTAAAGTAGTTCTGTATTTGGTCATACTAACTCTCTTACCAAGAGTTATTTTAAAATAATTTTCCTTCAAAAAGGAAAACAAAACAAATTGACCAAAGGAGAAGAAATAAACCCACAACCCCCGTCTACACCGACCAAACCCAAACAACCGACTCTTTTCTATATAGAACCTTAGTTCAGAGATGATAAAGCCAAAGACAAATACCATAGGATCTCACTTATATGTGGAATCTACAAAAACAAAACAAGTGAAGAAGCATAACTACAGAGAACAAATAGGTGGTTGCCAGAGGGAAGGGGAATAGGGAAATGAATAAAATCGGTGCAGGAGATTACGTGGTACAAACTTCTAGTTACAAAACAAACGAGTCACGGGGAGGAAACGTACAGCATGAGGAGCGCAGTCAATTGTATCGTAACATCTTTGTATGGTGACAGATGGTAACCAGATTATCTTGGTGATCATTTTGTGATGTACAGAAATATCAAAACACTATGTAAAAAAGAAAGAACTAGGAAAGTTCAAATGTTAAATCTTTAATTTAACATTCTATCTTCATGTACTTCAAACACTTTTATATTATCTCAAAAATTTTTTTCTCAGTATGAATGGTTATTTATTTTACTTTTTATTTTTGTAGTACGTGGGCCTCTCACTGTCATGGCCTCTCCCGTTGCGGAGCACAGGCTCTGGACGCGCAAGCTCAGCGGCCATGGCTCATGGGCCCAGCCGATCCGTGGCATGCGGGATCTTCCTGGCCCGGGGCACGAACCCGTGTCCCCTGAATTGGCAGGCGGACTCCCAACCACTGCGCCACCAGGGAAGCCCATGAATGGTTATTTTTAAAGCCTTTGGTTATGTTACATGATCTTAAAGACTGAAGGTTTTCATATTTCTCTAGTTTATTTCTTTCATCACATATGATATCTCACATTTCCCAATATGCTTCTTACATACTCCTTTCAATCATCAGGTTTATGAAACTATGTGTTTATATAGGCTCTGTCTTCTACTGTGTTTGAAAAATTCCTAAAAATACATTTCTTTATCTCATTCTTATTAGAACAAAACAAAACAAAAAAGGATGATTCAGGGAAAAAAAGATGACAAAGCTTCTTCAGGCTGGTGATATATTTAAAGAGTAATATGTGATATACAACTTAGACATTTGGCTTCTGAAATTTTGACTAAGTTACAAATACCCCAGGCTACATGATAACTCTAAAATTCAATAATTCAACTTTGTTATAAAGAAAGAAACTCCAAGGTACAATATTTTAGTGGATATCTTAAATTCTTCCTAAGGAATCTTAACTACTGATTAATTATTTCATAGGATTATTATTACTATCAGCAGCAACGGATACCTAGCTCTATTCACATTAAAATTAATCTCGTTATCTAGTCAAATTTGCAATAATTTGAACCTAATATCCTGATTCAATTTAATACATGAAGAATTGGGACTTTAATTGCCTTAAAATACATACATTTCATTTTTATCCTTCTGATATAGCTTTCCTCAGTCTTCTAATTCCTGAGAAAATCTCAACCAGGAAACAAACTGGTTTTATAATATAGAATCATATAAGAATTTATGACGAATCTTAGACAATTAATATACAATATATATAATAGATGTATCATCTAATCCAAATCACAAAGCAATCATATATATATTTATATATACTTGAATTATAGGTATATGTATATATATATAGTGTAATCCAAAACACAAAGCATTCATGCACTTAGTCATTCAACAAACACTTATTTAAAACCTACAAAATACAGGCAGTGTCTAGGCTCTTGTGATGCATCAGTGAACAAATAAAAATCCTTGTCCTAGTGGAGCTTGCATTTTAGCAGAAGGAGACAATAAACAATAAGCATAATGAAGAACCAAGTTACATAGTATGGTAGAAGGTAACAATTACTAATGGATAGAAGAAAAAGTAGGGCAGCATAAAGGATGAGGTAGATTACAGTCCTTAAACAGAGTGGTCAGTGCAGGCCTCGTTTGAGCAAAGCTTTGAAGAAATTGAAAGTTATTTTTGTTTTATAAATATGATCATACATAATAAAATATAACTTTTTCTATTAAATACTCCCTTACACATTAAGTTTTCTAAATGAGTTAATTATCTTCTAGTATTTATTTGTTTTCTCTTCTGTTAGAATCTCATCTCCTTGAGGAAAAGAACTGAGTCTTATTCATCTTTCTTTTCCAAGCCCTTAGTACTGTCCTTGGTACAATATTTGGAGAATGGGAATTGAATTGTTTAATAAGATATGGTTAGAAACAGCTTGTGAGATTTCTAGCAATGGGATGTTAGTTAGCAGAAGGAAAACAAACTACTGTCATTTTTCTTCTACTTGTTTCTTTAATACTCTCTATAAACCATATTTCATGAACCCCCAATTTTACCATTTTCTTGGAACTGGGAGAAAAATTGTCAATTAGAGGAGTCCCAGTATGCATGGAAGGAAATGGAGTAATTCTTAATTTTGTTTTTTTAATCTTAAATAACAATTAAAATATATGTTAACACATTCAGCCTACAAAAGTGAATATGAAATATTTAAGTAATAAAAACACAGGATCTTCAACCAATCCAACTTTTTAATAGTATAAGTTAGACTCCAATGATTTTGGGTAGTAGGCATAATAATTCTTTGGTGTTTGGATAATTACTATACTCTCCATGTAGGCCACTTATAACTTCATCACAGCTGAGAAAGAGAGAGCGAGAATTTCTGGGTAGCAGTCATAACCAGACTATTTCGGAAAAGGAAATCAAATGCCATTGGAAGTGAGGTTGATAAGTGAACTTTGAGAAACTGCAATCAGAGAGATGCAAAGAATTAATATCTCAACAATAGGCATTAGGATCTATGAACAAGAGTCATGAGAAGAAGATGGGCAGAATACTACAGGACAGTAAAACAAAAAACACCACCAACAGCTATGTCTATATATCTGGATCTGGCTCTATGTCTACATGGATGAATACATGAATCAGACATAGACATAAATGAATCTTTCTCCTAACCTTGGTCTCAAAGGATTTCTCTACCATCCTTATGATACAAGATTGGAAATTAATACCAGAATTACACTATATTCTTTGTGCTTTGTTATATACGTATGTATATATATATATATATATATATACACACACACATATATATTCTAAAATTAATATAATAAGCAGTTGCATAAAGGTCATGGTCAATTCTTAACTA
The DNA here is from genome assembly GCF_003031525.2 of Neophocaena asiaeorientalis asiaeorientalis. Classification (NCBI taxonomy): domain Eukaryota; kingdom Metazoa; phylum Chordata; class Mammalia; order Artiodactyla; family Phocoenidae; genus Neophocaena; species Neophocaena asiaeorientalis. Next base: position 19,380,389 of record NW_020185337.1, on the reverse strand, counting down.
ATGGTCATTCTCCTCTAATTTTTTTGTTTTTATAGTAACCTGAGTTAAAGAGTGTCAGATTATTAAAGATAAATATTAGCTCTGGCTGTAACTAACTAAACGTGGCAGCTCTACAAACTGTGTTACTGTTGGTGTGTTAAGTATGTGGTAAGCATTGATTCCAAAAAATTTAGAGCGAATTCTGTCAATCTAGGTATCCAACACAACAAGCAACAACAAAGCCCCTAAACTCCTTGCGCAAAGGGTAGATTATTACTAATTCCTTTCTTGGCGTAAATTTAGGCTTTAGCCCAGAGTAGTCTTGAAAGCAAGTGAGCTCTTATTAACATTTTGTACTTGGCTTCCATCTCTGAGAATGTGAAAAGCAAGATTAAAATTAAAAAGGTGCTACAGAAGTTGCTAGGCACTTTGGTTTAAGTGCTGCATGG
>NW_020185337.1:19325897-19379921 GCF_003031525.2 Neophocaena asiaeorientalis asiaeorientalis | reverse complement strand
TTCCTGGATGTGTTTGACACACAACTCTTGGAATATGTACTGAGAATTTCTGAGAAATTTGTAGGCCATGCCTTGTAAATTACCAACAGTAACAATTTCAGTCTTTGCTCATCAGTCAGAAGCAGCCGCTGAACGATAAGCCGTCTCCAGGGTCACCTGGACTTTAGCGGTCTCAGTAGAGCCAAGGGAGAAGGAATTTTCCTGCTAGGTCAGGAACCCGATTTACAGAAAGGAGTAACAACCAACGAACAGCATAAATTTGCTACTTGCTGGCATTCTCCCAAGATAGGACAAATGAACAGAAAATTCAAAGAGCAGGGGTCTACTTTTCTTTTCAATCCTTACCTTTTTAAATATATAAAATTATCAAGTCAAAAGATGAGTACTTATTAATTAAACAGGGAATAAAGGGAACAGCTAGCACAAGCCTGGAACCATTCCATATCTTTTCCTCTCTCCTTGAATAAACAAAATCCTCACTTTAAATATAGCCTTGAACTCAATTCTGATTTCATTCTGGTCAACCTTGCAGTGACCTTTGGCAAATGATTACTTTTTTTGTACGCTTTTTAACAGCTAAAATGAATTTACAGGACAATCTTTTGACCCTTAGTTGATGGTAAAAGTGCTCAAATTTTAGGAGAAGGTGTTTTATATACACTTTATATTGTCAGGTTGTTCTCTGACAAAATATTATTTTGGGTGCATTCTTTTTGGAAATCATACTGAGGACAAATACATCTTAGGAAAATAAAACTGTGTTAAGAAACTACGGCTTACTTGGTAAATATTTATTTAGTCCCTTCTAGGAGCTGGGCGTGTTGTTAAATACACCGCTGAATTCAAAGGATGATATGGTGTTTCTGCTAGAGAGGTGTGTTTGTGGTGGTTAATAAAATGGGTTCTAGGATCAGGTGGATCTGATTTTTAATTCAGGCTTCATCATTTACCAGCTGTACATCCTAGAGCAGGACACAAACTGTTTAAGCCTCAGTTGGCTCATTTGTAAAGTGAGAATTAAAATCGCGCTTGTCTCATAAGATTATTGTGAGTTTTAAATGAGATAATATATGCGGCATAAAGAAACTAATTTATATTTTATTTTCCTTATGGTATAGAAATCAGCAGGAATGGGACTGTAACTGTTCTATTTCCTTACTTTCTTCCTCCTTGCCCCTCCTTGCCCCTCCTTCCCCCTCCTTCCCTCTCCTCTTCCCCCTTCCTCTTCCTCTCCAAGGTAGCCTGAATCAAATCCCTCTATTTCTGTGGAGAGGGCGAGATGGGGTATGAAGACAATTTCCTTTTATGGTGTTGGGGCTCAGGACACACTACCCCAAATATGGCACCTCGGCATAATGCATATTTTAAGCTGAAGGAGTTGGAGAAAATGGTAGGCCACGCTGAACTCTCCCCAACCCTTCTCCTCTGAAACAGGTCAAAAAACCCTCATGTGAGAGGTGCCCTTCCTGTACCTGGAGGGAAGGCACATCTTATCTCTGAAGACAAAGGGATGCCAAGGAAGAACCTGGACAAACAGGCCTTGTCAAGTTTCCCTCAGTTACCACACTCACCTTCTTAACTTAGCGTACTCCTCCATGACTATGCAGTCTTCATCAAACCTAGCACACAATACTCAGGTCTAACTCTTCCTTTGGTGGGCTTCCCTGGTGGCGCAGTGGTTGGGAGTCTGCCTGCCAATACAGGGGACACGGGTTCGCGCCTCGGTCCGGGAAGATCCCACATGCCATAGAGCGGCTGAGTCCGTGAGCCATGGCCGCTGAGCTTGTGCGTCTGGAGCCTATGCTCCGCAACGGGAGAGATCACAACAGTGAGAGGCCCGCGTACCGCAAAACTGAGTAACTCTTTGGGACTTCATTTTCTTATAAAGGCCCTGGTGTAATGTAAAACTTATATTAAGTAAATCTGTATGCTTTTTTCCTATTAATCTGTCTTTGTCCATTCAATTTTCAGACCCAACCAGCGACTGACCCTAGGAGGGTTGATAAAAACTTTTTTGCCTTTTCTGTATGTGTGTAAACTTTAGCTCATTGCTGGAAATATACTAGAGAAAGAGAAAACAGTGGTAGCAAGAAGCAGGAGAGAGATTTTTTCCCAGGCTGGAAGGGCCCAGAGACTGTGGGTTCCAAGAGGAGCAGGAACCTGAGCCCAGATCTATGGCCGTGGCCAGAGGTGACATGGTCTTGGGAGGTACTTTTATGGTGTTCCCCATAGGCTGGATCCAGCCACCCAGACTTCCAGCCTTGAAATATCTCCACAATCAGGCCTGGCACAAAAATGCTAAGACTGCCTGTTTGGCAACTTTATGAGAGTTTATAATAGCTGCAATAAAAGGGGACCAAAGAACAAAGAGGCTATTCCCCATTTTCCGAAAGCACATAAACTTCACATGCTTTTAGGTGACTCCAGCGAGGAATAATAACTGAGATTGAATTTCTTAGCGAGTTTGACAGGATTGGGTTTAGTATATAATTTAATGTGATTTAAAGATGATAAAGATACACAACTTTTTTTTTATATATATCAGGTTCACGTATATAGAGCATTCGACACAGTACCTGGCAAATTGTAAGCATTTAGTAATACTTACTATTATGGCATCTCTAATCTCTGTAGAAAACATTCTTATTACTTTAGTCCTTCTAAAGTACTAGCTGTTTAGAAAGCTTGCTAAGATTTCTTTACTACGTTAACCACCGACATCTGAGTAGCTCATGTGTTTTGATGTATTGTAGAATGGATGTAACATCCAGGTTGTAGCACAGCAAGAGTGTACATTAAGATATGGAGTGGGAATTGTCAGATACCTGGAGCTATCACCTCACTGTCAGCTAAGATTCCGGTTCATGTGCTGATGTTAATGAGCCAGCGTTCTTCTGGAAATTTCCGGACAAAGCAGTTCTCCAGTCTTTCCGGCCATATAACTGAGCTCTGAGGCCTGATGCTGGCACAAAAATTATTATCTGGGGGGAATGGAATAAACCCACAGAGGTTCTAACCAAGTCCAAGTCTAATTCAGCTACAGAACAACTCAGTTAACTTGCAGATCTTTGCATCAGTGTGAGCAGCTTTTGCAGGAAAGAGCTCTCTGCAGGAGGCCCCTCTTGTCTTGTCACTTTAGCAAAGCTCTATTTTAACTAACTTCTGGCCCAAGCACAACTTTCAAATCTTTTGATCACACAAAGCCTTGCAAAACCTGTTGCTTCTTTCCTCAGATCAAAGAAATAAGAATTAAGAATAAGTAATTAACAGATGACCATATCTTTTCCCCAACCTTCCCTTCAGTAATTTCACAAACTGTGTGAACAACATAACATCCAAAGAAAAATCACAAGGAATCAACAAGCCTTCATGCAATGGGAGATGGTGACAAATCTGACCGTTATCTCATTGATTAACTGAGATTCCTTCTCCATTTTCCCTTTAAAAACTTTCACGGCTGAACAGAATCTTCAGAGTTGGATTTGGGACATGAGTCTGCCTTCTCCCCAGATTGTCAGCTTTCTGATTAAAGCAAATTTTTCCATTCCTACCAACATCTGTCTCTCACACTGACTTCTGAGCAGCGAGCAGCCAGCCTTGAGTTCATTAACATCAGATTCTGACAAGCTCCTCCCTTCTGAAGATTGTACGGTCAGCACTCATCTCTCACCCTCACCCAGGTGCCCAAGAAAGAGAAACAAAGAAGTGAAATTAAGTGGCTCTGGCACTGCTAACATGGAATTACCAACACTTCAAACATCCAAATTCTCAAAAAGAAAAATTTAAGAGCGCTATCCCCATTAATGCTCAAATTACTATTTTTGAACACTTTTCTGTGTCTTTATTGGACCTGATTAAAGTACCAAGAAATGTCACTTTACCAAATGTTTCAAAGTTATGAAGTGTTCTGAAATGAACATTCAAAAAGCTTCATGTTGAAGTAAAATCTCTTCTTTCTTCCATAGAACTGCTCCTTAACAAAGTCCAGCATGGAAAAATCTGAATAAACAAACGGGAAAACAGATGCACAGAGAGGTAACTTGCTTAAGGTCACATGGTTAAACCTGGCAAAGCTCTGTCTCCAGAGGTCTGATCTCAACCAGAGCTGACCGTTACCTGTGTTTCACTTTTCCGAGTTGCTTATTCGTGTCCTTTCCCCATTGTCCTCATGTCCTCAGAAATATGTAAATTTCCCGGAATGTTAAACCTTTGACGTATATTTGTTGCAAACATTTGCCCCAGTTTGTTCTTTATCTTCTACGTTGTTTATGTGTTTTAAAGGTTTTAAAAATTTTTTGTTATTTAAAAATATTTAAGTCAATATCTATCAGCCTTTGACACATTAAAAAGCATATTTAACTTTTGCTTTTATAAGTTCCTTCCTTCCTTCTTTCCTTCCTCTCCTCCTTTCTTTATCACTGGTGCTTTTTTTAAGAGTATGAAAATAGGGAGTTCCCTGGCGGTCCAGTGGTTAGGACTCCGTGCTCTCACTGCCTAGGGCCCAGGTTCAATGCCTGGTCAGAGAACTAAGATCCCACAGGCTGCGCAGCACAGGCAAAAAAATACCCAAAACCCAAACAAAACAATCGACTGCATAGATATCTTTTCAAACAATGTCACTTTCCCTTCCGACTCCACCCCCATCATAAAGACTCTGGCAGCTGGGAGGCTGTGGTTAAGGATCACTTTTCAGCTGCTCACCACTGCATGATTCCAGTTGTTCATTTGCTGAATCTTTAGGTATTTTGAAAAGTCTAGTAAGTAATATTAATATATCTTATAATCTTGAACTATCACATTACTAGAATGAACCCCACATTGACAAGACATATTGTTCTTTTAATATACTGTGAGACTTAAGGGTTTTATTTTATTTTATTTAAACCTTTTTTCTTTTTAAAATAAATTTATTTATTTATTTTTGGTTGAGTTGGGTCTTTGTTGCTGCGCGCAGGCTTTCTCTAGTTGTGGCGAGCGGGGGCTACTCTTCGTTGCAGTGCGTGGGCTACTCGTTGCGGTGGCTTCTCTTGTTGTGGAGCACGGGCTCTAGGTGCGCAGGCTTCAGTAGTTGTGGCACGCGGGCTCAGTAGTTGTGGCTCGTGGGCTCTAGAGTGCAGGCTCAGTAGTTGTGGCTCACGGGCTTAGTTGCTCCGTGGCATGTGGGATCTTCCCAGACCACGGCTCGAACCTGTGTCCCCTGCACTGGCAGGCGGATTCTTAACCACTGCACCACCAGGGAAGTCCAACGGTTTTAAAGAAAAAAATTTCCTGTAGCTCCTTTTAATATGTAAAAGATCATAAACCTCTTAACAAAATAGTTTCAGGTAAAGTGATTTAAATAATTGATTATATATTTAGAGTCAATTTTTGATAAATTAGAAGGAAAAGACAGATATTCTGAAATTATAAGTGAAATAGGAAATCTGACTTACAAAAATCTGAGCTATATACGTTTTCTATGTATTGAATAGCTTTGAATGCAACTATCTGGGGGCTAATTTCCTGAGACAAGCACTTGGATGGGCCTTTAAAACAAAGCACCCAGAAATTTTAAATGGTTGCGCTTACTAAGTTTTCAACCTACAGAACAAAAAACACAGCGAAAACTGCTTTTTTCCAGCAAGAATCATGTTTTATAAAGAAAATGAAAACAAAGTGTAGTATTCGCTTGGAGAAATGAAAATTTCATGGACGTCTTCAATCCTCTTAACTGTTGCTTGAAGTTTAAATCAGTCATTCTGTCAGGCAAGCTGTCTGTTACCTTGACATAATAAAGGCTGAGTTAGCCAGCACTTTCCAAGATACCTCCCGTGGTTGTCTTTTACTGATGGCTCATTCCAATTCTAAGTCTAGTTTAGTTATCTATGTTAGTTAGACTAGCTGCAATACAGTTGTCAGATTATTCAGTGTTTTAATCCATTCCGGCTGCTATAACAAAATACCACAGGCTGGGTGGCTTATAAACAACACAAATTTATTTCTCACAGATCTGGAGGCTGGAACTCCAAGATCAGGGGGCCTGCGTGGTCAGGTTCTGTGTCTGATGAGAGCCCTCTTCCTGGTTCTGAGATGGCCATCCTTTCCCTGTATCCTCACGTGGTGGAAGGGGCTGGGGGGATCCGTGGGACCTCTTTTATAAGGCCACTAATCCCAATCTCCTAGTTACCTCCCCAGAGCATCACTTTGGGTATTAGAATTTCGACATGTGAATTTGGGGGGAACATAAACATTCAGTTATAGGAAGTAGCCAGATGACTGTTGTTTACTTTCTCTCGGGGGGAGAAGGGGTGAGAGGGTGAAGAAGTGGATTACGTTAAGGAATACTTAGAGCTCGACTTCTCAGAAAATTGACAACTTCCAGATAAATGGATACATTTCTGGGTTTTTTGAGTAACGGCTGCCCTTTCATCTAGTTATAAACCCTGGAAGAAAAAAAAAAAATCTGGAAGAGTCAACTTCAGTTAATTGAATTTCCTGAAAATTTTGATAATCAGTGCCATCATGCCAAACAACAGAGCTTTTACGGTATTTTGATTGATGGATATGCGTTTACGGAAGTTGGGGGTAAAAGACTCACAGTCAGCATTTAAAGTGCATTTATTTCAGTTAGAAAAATAAAGAGGTATATGTGGTTTCCTCCTAGCATGATGGGAGGGTGGTGTTATGATCTCCTAGTGTGATGGTATCAGTACAACTTTAGTTGACAGAATAAAAAAAATTTGAAGAGGAAGGCAAAAATGTCAGAAAAGTAAGAGGAAGGAGTATAACAACAGAGAGAATCCAAACTCATTGCTTTAAAACACGTGAAAATATTTTAGACATCAGCTGTTGGAAATTGTAATGGGCTGAACTCCATTTGTCACAAATTCGTTTGTTGAAGCCCTAATGCCCAGTACCTCAGAATGTGACTGCATTTGGAGACAGGACCTTTAACGAGGTGATTAGATCAACTGGAATCATTCAAGTGGGTCCTAATCCAACATAACTGGTTTCCTTAAAAGGAGAGGGGACTTGGACACAGACATGCACAGAGAGCAGACCATGCGAGGATAAGAGACAGAAGATGGCCCTTTGCAAGCCAATGACAGAGGCCTCAGAAGAAACCAGCCTAGTCAACCCGTTGACCTTGGACTTTCCAGGCTTCGGGACTGTGAGAAAATAAACTTCTGTTGTTTAAGCCACCCAGTCTGAAGTACTTTGTTACGACCACCTAAGCAAACTAAAGAAGCAAACTGTATACCCTTCTGAGATAAAAGTGAAAACAACATAACACTCTGAAAAAGAAATGATATGAAACCACATTTAACTCCATATTCCTTTTCCTCCCAATGAAATTTCATTTCCTAATTGATTGCTGTTGTAAATCTGGAGTTGGTCTAGCACAGAATGATGTCAATGGAGAAGGAGGGGCCGCTTACACCACCCTGAAAGCGTCCTCATGAGCCCTGATGAGGCCATGACTGTGGCCCCAGATCAGGATTTTCAGGGCTCCACCTCAGGGAGCCCAAGCAGTCTTCCCTCAGTGGAGAGAAAATGCTGGGGATGTAGTACCTGGCAGAAAGAAACAGCAGAAGCAAGGACACTCTGAATTTGCCCCTACCCTCTTCCCTAAAACAGATCATAAAACCCTCATGTGAGAGCTGTCTTGCCTATATCTGGAGATAGGAGCATCCTTACCTTTGAAGACAAAGGATGCCAAGAAGAATCTGAACAAACAGGCCTTGCAAATTTCCCCAGTTTACTATACTCACTCATAATCCTTAGCCTCTCAAACTCCTCCACGACCGTTCACTCATCAAAACTAGCATCAAATACTGAGCTTGAAGTGTCTTTGTCTTTGTTTCCTCAAGAACGCTCCCAAATCATGTAAAACTTATATTAAATAAATGTGTATACTTTTTGCTTGTTAATCCATTTTTGTCAGTTTCATTTTCAGACATAGCCAGAGACCCTAAGAGGGTCGAGGAAAACTTTTTCCTCCCCTTCCCCTTGATATCCTTCACATCTGAGTAGAACTTTTTGAACTTGAAACTCCTCCAAGAGAAACAGCTTCCTCAACTCCTCCCCTTATCTAGAAACACTGCTGCATAGAAGGACACTGTAAGGGCACTGGCTTCATCCATGTTCCTCCCTTCTTTCCAAAGACACCATCAAAGGCAAATGGTTTGAGGGAAAGAGGGTATGTTTTAGTTTTCAGGCAACTGAGTCAGAATGGTATCTGTAGGAAAAAAGTACTTCCTTCTGACTCTGCTCTGCATCTGCTTAAATCTCTTCCTATCAAGAGTGAAGCTTGGGGCTTCCCTGGTGGCGCAGTGGATGAGAGTCCGCCTGCCCATGCAGGGGATGCAGGTTCGTGCCCCGGTCCGGGAGGATCCCGCATGCTGCGGAGCGGCTGGGCCCGTGAGCCATGGCCACTGAGCCTGCGCGTCCGGAGCCTGTGCTCCGCAATGGGAGAGGCCACAACAGTGAGAGGCCCGCGTACTGGAAAAAACAAACAAACAAACAAAAAACAAACAACAAAAAACCCCAAAATATACCCTAAATCCATTTTTCTCTCCTGGATTATTTAATAGCCTTGGACTGTTCTGCCTGTTTCTGTCTTTGCTCATGGTTTCCTGTGTCACTCAGATAAAGCCAACTTCTCAAAACGGTTTCCAGGTTTCACATGATCTGTGCCCTTCTCTCTCCTCAACCCTCTGCTACCTCATCACTGACCCCTCACCCAGCACTCATTCTGTTCCAGCCACACTGACTTCCTTGACGTTTCTAGAACAAATCAGACATGACCTACCTCAGGGCCTTCCATTTGCCGTTCCCTCTATTTGCAACGCTCTCCCCTCATTTATCCAGGTGAGTTGAATGTCACTCAAATGTCAGTGAGGACGTCGCTGACGCCTTGAGTCTAGCAAGCCTTTTCCTCCACAGCCCCGTCCTCTGGACCACATAACTTCCATCCACCTCCCAGTGGGTACTTCCTAGATCTTCCTACTGTTTTTTTTTTTTTTTTGCGGTACGCGGGCCTCTCACCGCTGTGGCCTCTCCCGTTGCGGAGCACAGGCTCCGGACGCGCAGGCTCAGTGGCCATGGCTCACGGGCCCAGCCGCTCCACGGCATGTGGGATCTTCCTGGACCGGGGCACGAACCCGTGTCCCCTGCATCGGCAGGCGGACTCTCAACCACTGTGCCACCAGGGAAGCCCTTCCTACTGGTTTTATTTTCCTCTGTACCACGTACTACCATCTGATTCGTTTTTTTCTCTCTTTTTTTTGGTTACCATCTTAACCATTTTTAAGAGTACATTTCAGTAGCATCAAGTATATTCACATTGTTGTAACGACAGACACAGAAAAACAGAAAAGTTGTCTAGAACTTTTTCATCTTACAAAACTGAAACTCTATCCTCAGTAAACATTAATTTCCCCTCCCTCCAGTCCTTGGCAACTACCTTTCTACTTTCTGTTTCCATGATTTTGACTACTTTAGATACTTCACATCAGTGGAATTATAGGATTTATCCATTGTGATTGGATTATTACGCTTAGCATAATGTTTTTGAGGGGCATCCATGGTGTTACATGTGACAGGATTTCCTTCATTTTCAAGGCTGTAATAATAGTCCATTGCATATGGGCAGCTATAACAAAACACCATAGACTGGGTGGCTTATAAATGATAGAAATTTATTTCTCATAGTTTTGGAGGCTAGAAGCCCAAAAACAAGATGCTGGCAGATTCAAATCTAATGAAGACCTACTTACTACTGCCCCCTAGTTCCTTTGTAGCTGTTCTCTCACTGTGTCCTCACGTGACAGAAGGGACGCGGGAGCTCTCTGGGGCCTGTTTCCATTCACGAGGGCTCTGTCCTTATGACTTAATCACTGCCCAAAGGCCCCACCTCCAAATACCATCACACTGAAGTTAAGATTTCAACATATGAATTTTGGAGGTCACATTCAGTCCATTGCAATCATTTTTGCAGAAATATTACCTAATTGGTATTACATCCTTAGAGCATCCTATGAGGGGTACATAATGTCAGTGTGTCCCAAATGTAAAAATTAAATAGACCCCAGGCTTAGCGAGAGTGCAGTCTGTAGACACTCATGCACTGCTGTGTACAAATCTCACCCATGTTGTCCTTATTAGCAAATAAAAAAATTGCATGAATTTTAGGGAGCATATTCAGCAAATAGATCTTTTCTTTTGGAAAAAAGGAAAGTCAATTTTTTCCCCTGCCCTCTGGTAGAGGAGAAATGGAAAAGTTTGCCAAGCAGACGCTGTAAATGTTGGCTAAAAGAATTAGAAATTTGAGATTCCGAGCACTGCGGGAGTTCTTGTCATAATTGTCCTCGGACAAGTCATTTAGTTGTTGATCACCTTGTTTCATCTTCAAAATGATGGAAAATCGTGCTTACTGCTCACCTAATCTCTCTCACAAAGGCACTGGTGGTCTAGCCCAAGCAAAGGCCCTCAAGGGAGTACCAATTTTGTAATTTAAATGAAAGACACACAGAGAGGCAACACTCTAATATTATACAGACTGCTTTCATAATTAACTTAACAGTAGTCCTTGGAAGCGGCAATTTTAATATATTGTACATTTCCTAAAAAGTAAACAACAGATGAGACTGAGACAACCGTATTGGAAGGAACTGATAAAACACTGATCTCTAAAAACTCCCCTAACAATGAAATACAATCCTGTAATTAAAATGAAGTCCCGGGCTTCCCTGGTGGCACAGTGGTTGAGAGTCCGCCTGCCGATGCGGGGGACACGGGTTCGTGCCCCGGTCCGGGAAGATCCCACATGCCGCGGAGCGGCTGGGCCCGTGAGCCATGGCCCCTGAGCCTGCGCGTCCGGAGCCTGTGCTCCGCAGCGGGAGAGGCCACAGCGGTGAGAGGCCTGCGTACCGCAAAATAATAAATAAATAAATAAATAAAATGAAGTCCCTTTTTATTAAGAAAAATTAACAGGTCTTTTGGATAAGAGTGGTTTATAAGATGAATAGATCTAAGGTTATTAGAGTAGACAGTCTCATAGTTAAGTCTTTGGGAGGATGGCATTGCAATTATTACACTGATATCAGTGTCAAAAACAGACACCATGGAGCTGGACAAAATTAACCATGTTTTAGCCAGTTATCTTCTGCGATAATGTTTGTACATGTAACTATTACAGTGTTCTTTCTCCCTCGTTGTCTTGACTAGAGTTTGCTTCTTGAGAGAGGATGCTACTTTCTATGCAGGAACTTGTTCTTCCAGCTCTCGTGTGCCGAAGCGCTGGCTGTCCGTTGCTTCCAGACCTCGGCAATCCAACCTTTGTGCAGTTTAGGTGTCTAGCTAGCGTCTTCAAAATCCCTTTTCTGTCAATGACCTGACCTTCTCACCCCTTCCCCTTGTTTATGCAACATCTTGGGACCTAGCTGACCCATCCACCCCCGTTCCACCACTGGAAATTTCAAGGAATATGTAGACTGTTGTATGGCCAGCTTCAGGGCATGTGATCTATGCTGTCACACAGAGCTCCACAATTAAAAGGGCCCAACAGTTGGTTAAATATTCTGGTTTTGCCATTTTGAAGTCCTCAGTTTTTGAACAAGTTTTATTCTACAACAGGCCTCGCAAATTTCATAGGCAGACCTGATTTCGTTATAAGTTAGGTTTCCCAAGAAGCAGATTCTGAGATGGAGCTTAGCGGAGAGGATGTTTATTGGGGATTGTTGGTATCACCACTTGTGGAAGTGGGAAAAAGGAAGAAGTACTGGGCAGGGTGAGAAGCTGAGTTCTGACACAGTCTCAACGAAGACCTCTCCAAGTCCACTTCTTGGGACAAAGAAGGACTATCTTTCCCACGTATTCAAGTTGAAACTGAGTCCCTGTCAACAGAAGTGTGAATGGATATAGTGTGCCACTTCCCATCTGAGACAATTAAGGATGGATGTGGGTTCTCACACTCTCTTTTTCTTTTCTATAGGTTGGATGTAAAGATCTCTGAGATGGCAGAGTTACAGAATAGAAGCTGCCTTGGTCTGTGAGTCATTTTTGGAGTAGATCTTTCAGAGACAGCTGCCTCTACCACTGTGATGACAGTGACTAAAGCACTGCTCTTCCACTTCAAAAAAACAAAACAAAGAACAAAAAACATCAACAGAACTTCAGGCTCTTAATTTCTGCTCTTCTTCCAGACTCTCAGCCTCTCTTAGCCATCTGCCTTCCCAAGGCAATCTGCAACTCACAGTTGATCATGAGAAACAATCTTTCACCTACACCTTTATTTGCTTTGCACACTTTTCTCCTGCTGTGCCCTTTCAGCCAACCCTCAACTTCAGAGAAATTCGGCAATCCATTTTTTCCTCTCCTAGACTAGAATGGCTCAGTACTGCGGGAGACAATCACAACCACTTGTCTGACTAATACCACCCCAAAGTCAGATTTCCATTCTCAGCTAGGTCTTTAGCATTTCCTGGAAGTTCTGGCTCAGAACCCTCCTTGATCACCTCAACAACCCTTCCCAGACTCACCTGTTTCTACGTGTTCTCTACTCAGTCCTTATCCTAATCTTAGCAGAAAGCTTATTTCTTCCAGAAAACAAAACAAAAAAACTATAGACAGAATCTGCCTCCAACTTTTTAACTATACAACTTTGGGTAGCACTCAAGAGAGCTGAAGGGATAATTTTTCCCCTTGTGAATGAAAAATGTTGCCTTCCAATAAACAAAGGACGTTGTACAGCCATCAAGCCATCACATTACAGCTGCCCCAATGGTGAGCCCTGAGGGAACTCAGGATAGAAACAGGATGCCTGCCATCTAGCAGTGAACTGCTGCAGCCACCCCTGACTGTGCACCCTGAGGAGACTCAGGGTGAGAAAGCGTAGGATACTGGCCCTAGATAGCTGAGGTGCCTATCAAAGGAGTGATTTCAGTGAGCCCGGACTCTTGCATCTTCCCACACATAGAAAAGTGCTAAATTCCTTGAGATGGCTGGTTTTCTTTAATTAACAGTACTCTTTTGATGTTCTGACTACTTGGCCTTTGTTGCATGAACTCCTATATATCCTGGCTCCCCTCCTTGCCTCTTTGGAGAAGTCCCTAGGAGTGACCCAAGAGTCCTGTCTCCTGGGCTTGAAGTCCTCAGTTTTGTCTGCTGAATAAAACATAACTCTCAACTCTTAGGCTGTGCATTTTTTTCAGTTGACATCCTTTACATTTTTTCTCCTTTGTTTTTCTGAATTAAATTACCTTAGATAATTACCCTAGAAATTAAGCCCACCTTTGAGTCCTCACCACCAGGGTTGTAAGAAATTCAATTTCCTCCTTGTTTTGAAGTTGTACGGGATCTAGGGAGCTTGTGTGGAGCCTGATATATGGCGAAAAGGCCTCTCGACCCCCACCTCTTATGGGATAATGTTGATACTTCAGGGTCCAAATCTGTGGGCCCACCCAAAGACTGGCAGCTCTACCATGTAGTGCCTATTTTCTGCTTGTTTTCTCTGAGGTGGGGTACCACTCTACCTGCTGTCTGGCATTCCTGTATGGTTCACATCTAATTCCTCTTTGAGTTTGGTTATCTCTTGAGATGCTTTCAGAGACTGGAGACACTAGTCTCTGCTTCTCGCAGGACATGTCAAGACCTCTACGCCTTCCTAGTTGAAGGGAATTCCATGTCCTTTCTTCTATGACTATTTCAGCTTCTCCTCTCTCTCACTCCACTCCCCAAAGGGATGAGCTAGCATAACCCTCTCAGTGACTTTCAGCTTTTAAACACAAAAACTTGGGGGCAGTCTGTCTTCAAGAAACTTCTGCTTGACAGTCTATAAGAAATGGATACATTCCTAGGAACATACAACCAAGCAAGACTGAGTCATGAAGAAATAGAAAATATGGACAGATTACTTATAAGAAGATTGAATCAGTACTCAAAAACCTCCCAACAAACAAAAGTCTAGGACCAGATGACTTCACTGGTGAATTTTACCAAACATTTAAAAAGGAATTAATACCAATCCTTCTCAAACTCTTCCAAAAAATAGAAGAGTAGGGAACACCTCCAAACTCATTTACAAGGCCAATATTACCCTGATACCAAGACCAGACAAGGACACCACAAGAAAAGAAACTCATTTACAAGGCCAATATCCCTGATGAACATAGATGCAAAAATCTTCATCAAAATACTAGTAAACCAAATTCAACAATACATTAAAAAAAGCATATACCACATTCAAGTGGAGTTTATTTCAGGGATGCAAGGATGACTTAACACTTACAAATCAATAACTGTGATACACCACATTAAAAAAATGAAGAGTAAAAATTATACAATCATCTCAATAGATGCATAAAAATCATTTGAGAAAATTCAACAGCCAATTAAGATAAAAACTCTCAACAAAGTAGGTAAATAGGGAACATATCTCAACATAATAAAAGACCATATACGAGAAGCCCACAGCCAACTTCAGACTCAACTGTGAAAAGCTGAAAGCTTTTCCTCTAAGATCACGTACAAGACAAGGATGCCCACTCTTGCCACTTTTATTCAACATAGTATTGGAAATCCTAGTCAGAACAATTAGAAAAAAATAAATAAATAAAATTCATTCAAATTGGAGAGGAAGAAGTAAAACGGTTACTATTTACAGATGACATGATAGTATATATAGAAAAGCCTTAAAAACTCCATCAAAGTGTTAGAGTAAACAAATTCAGTAAAGTAACAGAATACAAAATTAATACACAAAAACCTGTTGTGATTTTATACACTAATAATGAACTATCAGAAAGAGAAATTAAGAAAACAATCCCATTTACAATTGCATCAAAAATAATAAAACAGCTAGTAATAAATTTAACCAAGGAGGTGAAAGACCTGCACACTGAAAACTATGGGACATTGATGAAAGAAACTGAAGAAGACACAAATAAATGGAAAGACATTTGATGCTCATGGATTGGAAGAATTAGTATTGTTAAAATGTCCATACTACCCTAAGACATCTATAGATTCAATGCAATACCTATCAAAATTCCAATGGCATTTTTCTCAGAAATAGAAAAAACAATCCTAAAATTTATATGGAACCACATAAGACCCCAAATAGACAAGCAATCTTGAGAAAGTGAAACAAAGCTGTAGGCATCACACTTCCTGATTTCAAACTATATTACAAAGCTATCATAATCAAAACAGTATTGCACTGGCATAAAAACAGACAAATAGATAAGTGGAACAGACAGAGAGCCCAGAAATAAACTCACACTTACGCCACACTTTATCTATTCTACTGTTGATAGAAATTTTGGTTGTTTCTATTTTTGGGGGTAAAATGAATAAAACTGCTGAGAACATTCTTGTACATGTTTGTGGGGAGAGCACAAGTACTCATTTTCTGTTGGAATTGAGTGGAAATGCTGGGTCATAGGATATGTGTATGTTTAATTTTAGTATATATTGCCAAACAGTTTTCCAGAGTGATTGTACCAGCTTATACCCATCAGCAACATATGACAGTTCCAGTTGCCCTAAGTGTTGCAGAACCCCAGAAACCATAAAGAAAAAAAGTTGATGAATTCACATAAAGACAGACAAAACCTGTGGCAATAACTAGCATAAAACAAAGTTGGAACTCCAAAGATAAACTGGGAAAAAAAATTTGCTATGCATCATATTTAAAGAGCTAATTTTCTTTAAAAAGAAAAACAAACAAACCTGGGAGTCCTTTTTTTGAGTTTTTTTGGGTTTTTTTTGTTTTTTTGCGGTACACGGGCCTCTCACTGTTGTGGTCTCTCCCATTGCGGAGCACAGACTCTGACGCGCAGGCTCAGTGGCCATGGCTCACGGGCCCAGCCGCTCCACGGCATGTGGGATCTTCCCGGCCCGGGGCACGAACCCGTGTCTACTGCATCGGCAGGCGGACTCTCAACCACTGCACCACCAGGGAAGCCCCCTGGGAGTCCTTTTAAATCAATTCAGAAAAGACCAACAACTCAATAGACAAGTGGGACAGGACATTCAAAGACATTTGAAAGTAAAAACAATTTTAAACAGGAAATGATCCCCAGTTTCAATCATAATAAGAGAAAAGCAAATTGAAAGTATATTGAAAGCATTTTTAATATATATGACTGGCAAAGAGAAAAAAGTTTGATTAATGTAGCTAAGATGTAGAGAAATAGCTACTTCCATTTAGTAATGGTAGGATTCTAAACTATGGAGAGCAGACGATATCCATTAAAATTAAGAATGCATGTACCTCAAGAGTGATATGGATAAATTGTGATGGTATTACACAATGGAATATAACAGAGAGAAAGAATGAATGAATTACAGGACTTCCCTGGCTGTCCAGTGGTTAAGATTCTGTGCTTCCAGTGCAGGGGGTGCGGGTTTGATCCCTGGTCGGGGAACTAAGATCCCACATGCCGCGTGATGCAGCAAAAAAAGAATGAATGACAGTTCATACACCGTACAGATGATTCTCGCAAGGGTAGTGTTGAGTGGAAGAGCCAGACACCTAAGTTCAAAACCAGACAAAATTAATCTAGGGTGTTAGAGGTCAGGGTAGTGTTACCCTTGATGGAGCTCACTGAAAGGGAACACAAGAAGGGCTTTGAGGGGCTTGTAATGTCCTGTATCTTCATGTGGGTGCTGGTTACATGGTTGTGTTTACATTGGGAAAATTCATCAAGTTATAAGCCTAGGATTTGTGTACTTTTCTGAATGTACGCTATACTTCAATAACAATTTTAAAATAAAAAGTGTATACACAGTCAAGAAAAAAAACTCACACGTGTTAATTAATTTAAGACAAAGGAGGCAAGAATATACAATGAGGAAAGGACAGTCTCTTCAATAAATGGTGTTGGGAGAACTGGACAGCCACATGGAAAAGAATGAACCTGGACCACTATCTTATACCATACACAGAAAATAACTTGAAATGGATTAAAGGCTTGAATGTAAGACCTGAAACCATAAAACTCCTAGAAGAAAACAGGCAGTACACTCCTTGACATTGGTCTTGACAATAATTTTTTGAATCTGAAACCAATAGCAAAGGCAACAAAAGCGAAAATGAACAAGTGGGATTACATGAAACTAAAAAGCTTTCGTACAGTAAAGGAAGCCATAACAAAAAGAAAAGACAATGTACAAAATAGGAGAAGATATTTATAAATCAAATATCTGATAAGGGGTTAATAATCAAAATATATAAAGAACTCATACGACTCAATAGCAAAAAAATCCAACTAAAAAATGGGTAGCAGATCTGAATAGAGATTTATCCAGAGAAGACATACAGATGGCAAACAGGCACACGAAAAGATGCTCAACATTACTAATCATCAGGGAAATGCAGATGGAGCAGACCAAGAGTACAATGAGATCACCTCGCACCTGTCAGAACGGCTATTATCAAAAAGACAAGAAGTAACATGCTGGCGAGGATGTGGTGAAAAGGGAGCCCCTCATGCTGTTGGTGGGAATATAAATTGGTGCAGCCATTATGGAAAACAGTACGGAGATTCCCCCCAAAATTAAAAATAGAACTCCCACATGATCCAGCAATTTCATTTCTGGGTAACTATCTGAGGAAAAGAGAAACATTAACTTGAAAAGATATATGTGCCTTCATGTTCACTGTAGCTTTATTACAGTAGCCAAGACATAGAAGAAAACTTAAGTGTATCATTTATCAACTGATGGATGAATGGATAAAGATATGATATATATATTTATACACACACACATATACATACAATGGAATGTTATTTAACCATAAAAAAGAAGGAAATCTTTCCATTTGCAACAACATGGGTGGACCTTGAGGGAATTACTCGGAGTGAAATAAGTCAAACAGAAAAAGACAAATACCATACGATCACACTTATGTGGAAGCCCCCCGCCCCAAAACAAAACTGGAACTCATAAATACAAAGAACAAATTGGTGTTGCCAGAGGCAGGGCGTGGGGAGTGGCTGAAATGGGTGAAGGGGGACCAAGGTACAAACCTTCAGTTATAAAATAAGTAAGTCCTGGGGATGTAATGTACAGCATGGTGACTATAGTTAGTAATACTGTATTGTATATTTAAAAGTTGCTAAGAGAGTAGATCTTGAAAGTCCTCATCATGAGAAAAAACATTTGTGACTATGTGTGATGATGGATGTTAACTAGACTTAATGTGGTGATCACGTCACATATACAAATGTTGAATCATTATGTTGGACACCTGAAACTAATGTAATGCTATATGTCAATTATATCTCAATTAAAAAGAAGAAAGGTTAGTGTGCCCTTGGTTTAAGCCACTCGACTTTAGGTTTTTTGTTATCACAGCTTAGATTAAACCCTAATTCATGTCATCCATTTATATGAATCATTTTTTAGTAAGCGTGAAAGTTTAACTTATGAGTATCAGAAAAATATGTTGTTCTCTATTCTTGGTTGCAAATTCATTGTGAGGCCACACATTTATATTCCACTACTATTCACTACATTGTACGGTTTTCTTAACAAGACTATTTCAGATTTTAAAATTATGAGACTTTCAAAAACAAAATAAATTGATTATATTCAAAAGCAAAAAAATAAATATGTGTGTGTGTGTGTGTGTGTGTGTATATATATATATATATATATATAAATACTTCTGCTCTCTGCTTCCACTAAGCAAATGCCCTGAGGAATGGGACACAAATGCCTGGCCACCCCCTTGGAAAGGAGAAATTTTAATATGAACAAAACACAAATTTATAACTTAGTTGCTTATGTTGTCACTCTTAATTGCATCTATATGCATCCTTCCTTTTTTTAGGTTTAAGGTAATTCCTTAACCCTGACTTTCATCTATTCTGTTTCTTCTCCTCTGAAACCTTGATCAGGAATGACTGTTCTTTTTACAGCATCTTCAGTGTTGCTCACCCTAGAAACATGCTTCAGTCTCTCCCTATCTGCAAATTGTCCTTCAACCCTGTACCACTCTATCTTTTTAGTTAATTAATTAATTATTGGCTGTATTGGGTCTTCGTTGCTGTGCGTGCAGGCTTTCTCTAGTTGTGGTGCGCGGGCTTCTCATCACGGTGGCTTCTCTTGTTGCGCAGCACAGGCTCTAGGAGCGGGGGCTTCAGTAGTTGTGGTGCACAGGCTCAGTAGTTGTGGCTCACAGGCTCTAGAGCACAGGCTCAGTGGTTATGGAGCACGGTCTTAGTTGCAGGCAGATTCTTAACCACTGCGCCACCCGGGAAGCCCAACCCTGTGTCACTCTTGAGTACTGTCCATTTCTCTTGTCTTTCAGAGCCAAACACCCTCAAAGGAATCAGTCTTTGCTTCTTCGTCTTGCATTCACTCCTCAAGCCCCAGCTATCTGTCTTCTGACCACAATTCACTGAAACTTCAGTTGCTAAGGTCATTTGTGACTTCCAGTTGCCAATGCCAGTGAAGAGGTTTTAATTCTGATTTTGTCAGACCTCCTCACTGCATTTAAAATTGCTGATTTGCATTCTTTCTGGAAATTGCCTAAACTGTTTTTCCTGATACCCACAATCTTCCTCTGAGCCCTGTGAGGGCTCGTCTTCCTCTGGGGACCCTAACATGTTGCTGATTCTCAGCAACTGACCAAGAATCACCACTTTTCTCATTGTACTTACCCTTCCTGGGTGATTTCATCCACCCTCATATTTTTTTAATAGGTAAAAAAAAAAAAAAGAAAAAAAAAAGCCTTAAAAATTTGTATTGGATGTCTCCTAAATTAAAATCTCCAACCCTGAGGTCTCTTCAAAGGCTCAGACTTTCATATCTAATGGTCTGCTGAGCATTTATACTGGGTGAAGAACAAACTTACTCTCAGAAATCACTATGTAGGGGCATTCCCTGGTGGCGCAGCGGTTGAGAGTCTGCCTGCTGATGCAGGGGACACGGGTTCGTGCCCCGGTCCGGGAAGATCCCACATGCTGTGGAGCGGCTGGGCCCGTGAGCCACGGCCACTGAGCCTGCGCGTCCGGAGCCTGTGCTCCACAACGGGAGAGGCCACAATAGTGAGAGGCCCGCATACCGCAAAAAAAAAAGAAAAAAAAAGAAACCTCTATGTAGACACATGTGGCAGATTCCCAGGGCCTTGTGACGACACTCACATATTACTTAAAAATATTCATTGATCTCACAATCTCATTAATAGTGTGGAAGTATACATATGCTGCATATTTTAGACATTCCACCAACCTCAAATTCATAGAGAACATGAATGTAATGAGCCCCGTAAACTGTAACCTTGGGGATAGTGCGCTGAGCTTATCCCCTGAAGTGTCCCACGGGCCTCAAGTAGTCCAGATTCTCTAATGCCATATATTAAAAAAAGGGGGCAGTCAAACCCTATCTGTGGCATGGTATTACACTTGCCTAAGGTGACGCTTTTTATGAAAAGTATTTTTGGAGCAACAAAAAGGACGAAAAGCTGAGGCTTCATCATCTTTAAAGAACAGGTTGCATGACTGTGTGGGGCCGGTTTTCTAACTGTGGCAGATTGTATTTTCACAGACTAAAGGATCTTCTGCAAGGTAACCTTGTCAACAAGCTATAAGGGCTAGTTTCTTCATTCCATTGAATATGGATAGGCCCCGTGGCTGCACTGGTGACAGAGTATAGCCAAAATGACTCTGCCAGTTCTGGGTATAGCCCTTAACTGTCCTGCTTCCAGCCACCATGCTGTGGGAAGCCCAGGCCACATAAAGAGGATATGCACAGGTGTTACGGCTGAGCTCCCGACCAAAGCAGCATACAAACCAGCCCTGTGAGTAGCCGCCATGGATGTTCAATCCATCTGTCCTCCAGAACCCCAGCAGACATGACAACTGAGAGATCCCAAGGGAGAAAAACCACCCAGCTGAGATCAGTTAAACCTCAGAACTGTGCGAGATTAACAATAAGATGGTTATTTCAGCTGTGAAATAAAATTCACATTTTAGGGCAAGACAAGAAAAATTTTAAACAAAACGTTTCTCTGCCCTTCGGCCTCCTCTCTCCCCTCACTATGCACTGTATATCCTTCCCCATCGGCAGGAATACCTGCTCAACCGTAGACAGCACAATTCTCCTAGCATCAAGACAACTCCTTAAAGACAGCATTCCTTCTGGATCTCGGAAGGGTTCACATGACACTTAGATTTGGATTATGTCAACTGTCAATAATATGCCATCTAATGTACAGCCCTCTGCCTCAAAAAACGTGTATAACTGCACCTTGATTTCTAAAGGGCGGAGCGGTTCTCAGAGCTTTCTGAAACGCTCTTCCTGGGTTATAATCCTCAAATTTGGCTCGAAGAAAAATTTCCCTTTCTTTCTTAGATTGACTGATTAATTTTTCATTGACACAGTCTACTAAGTTTTAGGGTGGTTTGTTATGAGGATAGATAACAGAACACTAATAAATGCCTGTGCTTACGGCAGAATTTGGTCCGCAACTTGCTTTCTTTATAACCTGGTATTGAAGTTGTAGCTTATTGAAGCTTATCCCTTATCTACCCACCTCCAAATACTGTTGCCTATTGAGATATAACAAAAAGAACGTATGAGTTATATGTGACCAACTGACTTGGGGAGATAAGGCATTTCCCCTGGTACTAACAGAACAAGAATTTCGAGGCTCAGAATCCAGATAGTAGGCCTGTGTAATGTGGTTTGTCGAATAACAGAACTATAGCTTCAAATGGTACCATTATTTACTGGGTGCTGACATGACCGAGAGTATAAAAGTCAGGAAAGCCCATAGACCTGTAATTCTTTTGTCCCTGTGGACAAATTGTTCATATACATTGCCTAGACACTGCATTTGCAATGTGTCTCCTTAAGATAAAAGGGAGGCAATGAGGAGCTATGTCAGCCCTTCACATCCCTATCTTCGCATTGCTTGTTTGCTGCTTCAGGAACCCGCCACAGCAAAAGCAAGCTTGAATGAGTCCAAGTCCATATTCTTATCCATCCCGAAACCTGGCACAGGTGGCCTTGTCCAATATCTCCACCCCAAGCCTCCACAGGCATCTCAAATGTACTGCGTTCCAAGCTGAGCAGATCCTATTTCCTCCCAAACCTACTGCCACTACCACCTTCTCTGTCTCAGTAGGTATTAATCTCCATCCACCCGTTCACCAGATTTCTCCTTCCACCTCTTTCACCGCACCCCAAAAATATCTGAGGCCAGTTAATATGACTTCCTAAACAATTTTTAGGAATCTCTTCCTAATGCTGCTTCAAGATTCATCATGTCTCACTTGGACATCCTGATTCATCTCCCTGCCTCCAGTCTTGTCCATCTAAACATCCCCACCTCTACTCAGCGAGCAAAGGAAGCTATCTACAACGTAAATCTGACCGTGCCGTTTCTCTGCCCCAAATCTGTTATCCTGAAAGCAGCACACGGCTTCCTCGCTCGCCTCTCCTGTCTCATGTCCCACGACTGCTCTCAGAACGCTGAAGGCCTTCTTAAGAACACTGCCCTCTCACAAAACTGAAACACTTGTCAAACACCGAGCTCTTTCCTGCCTCAGTGCCTTTGCTCGTGCCGCTCTGCTTGACATACCATCTCCCCATGCCCTTCCCCATCTTCCCACTCCTCAGCCTGACTAGTTTCTTCTCATTCTTTAGAACAGTAGAGCTTGAAAAGACCCTGTTCCCTAAGAAACACCCCAGGCCAATTACAACAGAATTTAGGCAAGTGGCTCCCAGGATTCAGTTGTTTTTTTTTTTACATCTTTACTGGGGTATAATTGCTTTACAATGGTGTGTTAGTTTCTGCTGTATCACAAAGTGAATCAGCTATACATATACATATATCCCCATATCTCCTCCCCCTTGCGTCTCCCTCCCTCCCACCCTCCCTATCCCACCCCTCCAGGCGGTCACAAAGCACCGAGCTGATCTCCCTGTGCTATGCGGCTGCTTCCCACTAGCTATCTACCTTACGTTTGGTTGTGTATATATGTCCATGCCTCTCTCTCGCTTTGTCACAGCTCACCCTTCCCCGTCCCCGTATCCTCAAGTCCATTCTCTAGTAGGTCTGTCTTTATTCCCGTCTTACCCCTAGGTTCTTCATGACATTCTTTTTCTTAAATTCCATATATATGTGTTAGCATACGGTATTTGTCTTTCTCTTTCTGACTTACTTCACTCTGTATGACAGACTCTAGGTCTATCCACCTCATTACAAGTAGCTCAATTTCATTTCTTTTTATGGCTGAGTAATATTCCATTGTATATATGTGCCATATCTTCTCTATCCATTCATCTGTCGATGGACACTGGGGTTGCTTCCATGTCCTGGCTATTGTAAATGGTGCTGCAATGAACATTTTGGTACATGACTCTTTTTGAATTATGGTTTTCTCAGGGTATATGCCCGGAGTGGGATTGCTGGGTCCTATGGTAGTTCTATTCGTAGTCTTTTAAGGAACCTCCATACTGTTCTCCACAGTGGCTGTACCAATTCACACTCCCACCAACAGTGCAAGAGGGCTCCCTTTTCTCCACACCCTGTCCAGCATGTACTGTTTGTAGATTTTTGACGGTGGCCATCCTGCCTGGTGGGAGGTGATACCTCACTGTGGTTTTAGTAGTTTTTAAAGCTGCTCAGGCGGTTTCCACGGCGCCTCAGGCTGAGACCGATGCTTTGCAGTCACGCTGCTCCTTTTCTCTCCAGATTGAGATGCTCTTTTATAATATCCCATAATATTCTGTAACATCTGTTTCACTGCACAGTCCACAATGCATTATAATGAGCCGTTTACGAGTTTGTCTCTCTAGAGGACATGAACTTATTTAGGGTAACAACTTTCTTCAAATTCGTATTTCCAGTATTTCGCTTGGTGGCTGGTAGGTACTAAACAATCAATCACCCTTCATGAAAGGGACTGAAGGAGAAAACAACTAAACTTATGCTAATAAACGTCTTCAGAATATTCATATAAAAAGTAAATGAAATGTCATCCTATTTTACTCCAGCACTATCCATTTCTGGTAAGCCCCAAAGCACACAGGTACGAGTAAGGGTTAGAATACGTAGAGTTTGCTTTATGATTGGAAACGAAGACATTAACAAACCAGAGCAAGCACTACAGATTTTGAGCAGGGTCCGCTCAAGGAGGCACTTACAGGCCCAAGAATGTGAGACGGGCTACTGAGCTGTAGCGAGAGGTAAATTCTTGCTTCAGAGGGAGAAACAGAAAAGTGAAACATTTAGGGTTTTTACTCAATAACTTTACAGGAAAAAAAAACCCTTTTCTCCTATTGTAGTTTCATGAGAAACTTCATTGGGTGGGGCTAGATATAATAGAATATAAATGTGTACTTTTGAGAATTTAGAACACCGTAAAGAGGGAAATAATAATTTAGAGAATTCAATTATTAGAATACTGGATTAAATGAGAAGGTTTGACATACACGCCAACCTGAAAAAACATATTCTGGAATCATTGCAATTCACTAACCCATTTCTGAGCATCCACATTTCAAGTCTCTGTGAACTGGAGCAAGATAGTCTCTGATACCAAGAAACTTAGTCTAATAATAAGGGTAATGGGATCAATAACGTAAATACATATTTTGAGCATCTACTAGGTGCCAGGCTTTGTCCAAAGATCTTTCTACATATAAGGTCAGCTAATCTATGGTTAACTTGTTATTCTCACTTTTTTAGATGAAGAAACTGAGACTTACGGAGATTAAGTCATTTGCCCAAGGTTGATAAAACTAGGATTTAAACTCATTTTTTTTTTTGGTTCTAAACCATTCTGCTTTCCTAACAGGGGAGATTAAATATGTACATCAATTACAAAAGTCAGAATGTGATATATGCTGCAAACAAACAAAAGGCCATGAGAGCATGTAATATAAAGTTTTCCTTCTCACAGGGGACAGATAAAAGCAGACATAATGGGGAAGATATCTGATCCAGCTCTCGTAACTCTCCTTAAGTTTAGTAACTCTCCTTGTTTTCTCTAGTGGTTTTATTATGAAATATATTTGGGTTTACAGAAGAGTCGCAAAAATAGCACAGGGTGTCCCCTTGTACCCTTCACCCAGCTTCCCTTCAGTAACATCTTACATACTCATGGCACAAGAAGCAAAACTAGTAAATTAACATTGATACAATACTATTCACTAAATGACAGGTTTACTCAGATTTTCCCCATTTTCCCCACTAGTGTCCTTGTTCCAGGCTCATGTAATGAATTTCATCAGGAGAAGATCGAAGAGGAAGATATTCCAGAAAAAGGGAAGTCCCTGAACAGTGAAAACAAATTCTAAGCCCAGGATACTTCTTCTGAGATGACCAATGATGTTCAAGGAATCTAAATTGCTTTATTAGCAAATGGAGAATTTTCAGCTCTGTCTGGCTGAACATATAGTGATAAATAAAAAGGGAAATAATTCCTGTTATTCTCTTCTTGCTCTGACGTATTTTCCTTTTGCATCACCAGTAATAGAATGTTAGGCTGTGTGCATTTCATCACTAATGAAGGCTGACAGGCTTTGCTGTCTTGGTCTGACAGTTCTGGCCTCATTGTAACATACCACAGGTCTGAGAAAAATATGCCAGTCTATTCTGTATTTCCCGAAATAACTTTTTCATTTTGCAGGGTAGAAAGAACCTGCTCTCCAAAAAAGCATAAACAAAGCCATTAAGTTCATCCTACGCCTTCTTCTAAAAGGCTTTTTAGAACAGCCATATTAAAAAAACAACCACCATAAACCCCACAGAGCAACAACACACTAGACATAAATTTAAACACTATGTCTCCATTAAAAACAACCATCACAGAAACATTTACCTGAGTCTCTGGGGAAATATGAATGATAGGAAATGTTGAACCTTGCCAAGTTCTATGTAAAGAACCAAAAGAATACTTTCTCAGAGGAATAGCAAACATGTCTCCAAGTTAATTTTTCTTTTTTTTATTGGATTTGATGCATTTCAGCCATGTTCATGTACATCTACTTTTCTATTTTGCCCTCCAGATAATCACCTGCATATATAGTTTTAAAGGTGAATCAAGAAAGGTTAATAATTTTTTTAAAAAATAAAAGTTACTATCATCTCCCTTTCTTTGACTTTGAGGTAAAACATGGGACATATTCTGGCTGATCCAAGGCAGAGGCAGGGCTGCAAGCTGGCTGTGCCCACGTTATCACCGACAGTGACTCAAAGGTCACCAGTCGTCAATATTTCCTGCTGTTGTCGGGACTGCAAACTGGCACATTTTTAGTGCCATTACTCACAACCGTGCTTTGGTTGTTTAAATTGGAAGGAATGATAATGAGAGTAATTTGGGGGTAATTAAGCCTCTCCTTTCCACCTGTCAGTTATGCAAACTAGAAGATGAACAGCCTAGTCATGTGTTGCTTCAATTAAGAACAATTTCATGGGGACTTTGAATCATGTGGGTAGTCTATTAAAATGTTAGGGGAAAAAGTTGAAATCTGTTATGCTTTTAAAAAGTTTTATTGAGATTTTTATATTTTTGAGATTTATATCTATCGTAGAATTGACCCATTTTAAGTGTACAAGTCAATGAATTTTAGTATATTTACAAAGTTATACAATCATCTACTGGAATCTAATTTTACAACATCTCCATCACTCTAAAAAGAAATCTGTGCCCATTTAGTCACTCCCGGTTTTAACCTCCAGCCCTAAGCAACTACTGATTTTCTTTCTTTCCCTATATATTTGCCTTTTAGGATTCTTTTTCATATAAATAGTCATACAATAGGTGTCCTTTCGTGTCTGGCTTCTTTCACTGAGCACATTTTTGAGGTTCATCCATGTTGTAGCCTGTGTCAGTACTTCATTCCTTTTTGTTGCTGAAGTTTTCCATTCTATGGCTATACCACATTTGATCTCTTCACCGGTTGATGGACATTTGAGCCATGCCCACCTTTTCGGCTGTTGTGCCCAACGCTGCTCTGAACATTTGCATCCACACCTTTGTGTGGACATGTATTTTTATTTCTCTTGGGTAGATACGCAAGAGTGGCATTGCTAGGTCACATGGTAAGCCTGTTTAACTCTTTTAAAGAAACTGCTAATCTGTTTTCTAATATGACTGTGTTATTTTACATTCTCACCAGCAATGTGTGAGTGCCAGTTTCTGCACATCTTTGGCAACCTTTGTTATTGTTTGTCTTTTTTATATACCCATCTTAGTGGGTAAGAAATGGTATCTTATGTTTTTTTTTAATATATATTTATTTGTTTGTTTTTATTTTTGGCTGTGTTGGGTCTTCGTTGCTGTGCGCGGGCTTTCTCTAGTTGCGGCGAGCAGGGGCTACTCTTTGTTGCGGTGCGCGGGCTTCTCATTGCAGTGGTTTCTCTTGTTGCGGAGCACGGGCTCTAGGCACGCAGGCTTCAGTAGTTATGGCTCGCAAGCTCAGTAGTTGTGGCACACAGGCTTAGTTGCTCCGTGGCATGTGGGATCTTCCTGGGCCAGGGATCGAACCCGTGCCCCCTGCATTGGCAGGTGGATTCTTAACCACTGCGCCACCAGGGAAGCCCTCTTATAGTGGTTTTGATATGCATTTCCCTAATGAGTAATGATGTTGAGTATCTTTTCATATTCTTATTGGCTTATTGGTACTGTTTATTGGTATAGTTTCTTTGGATAAATGTGTATGCAAATCTTTAGTCCATTTTTGAGTTGGGTTACTTGCTTATTCCATTTTCTTGTCTCATCCTGAAGTAAAGTGCTATCTCAAATTTTAGGACCATTACTCCTTTGCGTAAAAAATTCTTTTAATAATGTATGGCTTTAAAAATTAATTTTATCACATGTCCCTAAACAAAACATCGTTTTGTTTTGCTTTTTCTTGATCTTTACAAAAATGGATTTATATTGTATGCAGTCTCCATCAATAGAATCTTGAATATTCTCAAAAATCCAATCTTCATGTTGGATAAAATCAATTGTTTTCCAACAGTGGTGCTAGAATACTTAATGCAGAAAGTTATCTTTAAGTTTAAAAGAAAAGTGTGTAAATGAGAACATGTAGCTGCTGATTCTTGCCTTTTGGAAAATTTAATGGAGTTACTATAAATAGGGTATAAGGGTGACAAAAAGCCCCCAGAATTTATGAGCATCAAACATTGCACTAATCTGATATTAGAACGCAGAGCTATTTGCCTCTAAGTAGTCCTATCCTCCTGGGAAGTTTTCAGTTTGTGAGACTAATTTTTATAACTTTCCTGTCTCTTTTTTTCTCTGAATCTGGTAATTACATCTTTTATTACTCTCACTGCTTTCAACAGGTTGTTTTCTATGTGACACAGACGTAGAAAACAGATCATCTAGCATTGCGATTAGGATTAGAGAGGCTGATTTAGGTTCTGATTAAGAGCCTGAGGGATTCCCTTGGAGATGAGTTAATAGGCTTTAGAGTATGGATTATGTGAAATTTATTTTGGTTGCAGAGGGATTTTTTTGTTTCCCTCTTTTCTCTTACCTTTTTTTCTGAGCAGAGATTTAAGAGTATGGGTTTAAAGACAGATCTGGCTTTGCATCTTTGCTTTGCCATTTTATTGGCTATGAACACAATACTCCATATTCTTTATTCTCTAAATGGGGAGGAATGCATTTATCACATATATAATATGATATCACAAAATAAGATGATGTGTCTAAAGCATCTATCTCGAAGCATTCAGATGTGTGGATCTTGTCTTTTTCATAATATGGCGTGTCAATATCAAGCTCTCCAACTGTTCTTTGGTGACATCCGAGCGTAGTAAAAATAAAAACAGTACCGACAAGAAAGACTGTACTTCTTATATAAGATATGTAAGGCTTGTTAGGACAAGGGAGGAAAGAATCGAGAACCAGTATTGGATGGGTGGGAGGTGGTAGTGGTGAAGATGGTGACAGGGAGGAAGTATTCCAGGAACGCCTACAAGGAAAACTCCCACATTCCTGGTGAGACAAGTTGATGCCAGAAAGGGTGTGCCATCAAGGGAGTCCTGAAAGGGGACGTAAGCATTACGTAACTCAGAGTTCTTAAATTTTATCACCACTAAGATGTTCTTTTATTACTTTTTCCTCCATTGACTTAATCTGTTCACCAAAAGATCCGATGTCCCAGTGAGTTAACTATCGTGTGAGAGAACAGAGTCTGGAGAAGAGAATGATTCTTCCCCCTTTTTCCTCTCTGAGATAATGAAGAGGGGATGGGGTGGGGCTTCAGAGACCGTAAGATAGTGGCTGACAGCACGTGGACTCTTCCCTAGCTCTCAACTTGGCTAGGGTCCATGGCTGTAACTGGGCTTTATATAGAGAAGCTATCCTCCCTCATTCTGCGCTGAATCTGGCTTAGCCTAAGTGTAGCAGAAACTATAGGGTACATGAGCTTGTCAGTAACTCAAGGGTCCCACAGCACTGGAAAGTCAAGGAGACAACCTCATGGGCTTGGAAGACCTCCGTAGACAGTGTCTGCAACCAAGGTGATGGTGTTTACAATCTCGGATTTGCAGAGGACAGTTACCATCTAGCTGACAGGAGGGCAAAAATAGGATTTCACTGATCTGTGGGCATCTGTGTAACTTCCCAGGTATTCTCAGAACTAACTACGGGAGAAATGATTAAGGAGCTACCTGATAGTTATACAGATGAGGGTGATGAATCAGATACATTTTGGCTTAAATGATAACATAAAGTCATTTAAATCCACGGAGAGGTCCCAAGATTTTTGAATTATGTAGATAATGATTTACAAATTAAAGCAAAACTAACCAACCAAATGTATTAATCTAGGACCAAAGTAATAATTATTATAATTATATATTTTTACTAATAATTATATGTCTTTAGAAATGTGATGTTTTAGCTAACATATGTGTTTTCCTTCATGCAGAGGCCCCTTGTAGTTCACAGATCCTTTTGATTACATTCTAGGGGTCTAAGGACCTTAAATTGGGAACAGTGATATAGTTCATCTTTTTCCATCCATATAGGGATAAATAAGGGCTGGAATGATAAAGTTAGTATTAGAACTCAGCTCTCTTTTTCTAACTCAGTGTTTTTCTATTCTTATCCTCTGTCCCCCTAGTCACTTTAAATACCACTAGCCCATAGTCGTGTGTTACATACAAGAAGGGAACTCAGCAAACATACAGAGCAATTAGAGAATCATAAAGTGGTCACATACGCTGGGAGTCCATTTCACTCTAGAGATAAAGTACTTTTGACACAGGCTGGGATCTGGGTCCCGGGACCCTTTGCTGCAGTGCGGCAATGCTTGCACCTAGACACATCTCTCCTCAAGCAACAAAATACAAAGAAACTCTATGGGACTAAAAATAACTGCGTGCATGCAGCAGTTGGGGCAAATTCTGGACCCAAAAGATACAAAGAGACCAAAAAACAAACACCTGCCACCTTTTTTTTTTTTTTTTTTTTTTTGCGGTACGCGGGCCTCTCACTGTTGCGGCCTCTCCCGTTTGCGGAGCACACGCTCCGGACGCGCAGGCTCAGCGGCCACGGCTCACGGGCCCAGCCGCTCCGCGGCACGTGGGATCTTTCCGGACCGGGGCACGAACCCGTGTCCCCTGCATCGGCAGGCGGATTCTCAACCACTGCACCACCAGGGAAGCCCCCAACTGCCACTTTTGAAGAGCCTGGAGCCAAAACAGGATGCCGGGAGCAGAAGCAGGGTATTGAGTGTGCTCCCTGCACACAACACCACCTAAGGGGTTTGCAAAATACCTAAGCCGCCCCTATGGACACACCCATACCCTCACCCCATATTAGGAACAAGCTTGCCCCTCCTCAGGCAGTGGGCAAGCAAGGGAACCTTGCTTTCTCGCTCCCCCCTACTGCAGCAGGGGCCCCAATCAAGCCTTGCCTGAATTTCTTGTCTGGCCTCTAGTCAGTTTCTGTTGATTGCGGAAGACCAAGAACCCTGGTCGGTTAACACTTCGGTGTTTTGGGTGGAACCAGGAAGGGAAAGATGTCTCAGGCTTGTGGCAGAATGTCACCTTGGTTAATAATTGGGGAAAGCAAAAATACAAGGCCTACTTACTTAGCACTACTTAAGAAGCCACAGTACAGAGCTCAGGAGGAGAAAGAACCAGCATGGCGGCGAGCTGGAGCAGGGACAGTAGAGGCTGTAGCAACTAGCCTAGAGAGAGTATTTATGAGCTTAGTTGTCAGGAGGGAGGGAGAGTATAAAGGGGAGCTGGCATCTGGGTCCTACGGAGGAGTCTCAGAGAGGCTGGTCATCTAGGCCTCTCCAGCAGAGGGCAGTCACAGCTTGGTTTTTCTCAGGCAATCCATGCTTTCACTCCTTGGGTTTCCCTGCCAGGTCTGAGCTAACTCTGGGGTCCCAAGCATGGGGTAGGACAGCTCCCTCTCTTCCGCAGGGGAAGTCTTCCCCAATCTGTAGAAAGGAAAAATTTACTGAGGTCTCAAATTCCAGAGAGGACCTTGGAAATCTAGCTACATTTTCTCCTTCAGGGCACAGAACTGAGGGTCCATCCACATAGATTTTCTTTTTGTTTTCCTGCTCTCAAGTTTGATCAGTTCTCTCTTTAACATATGTCT
Source organism: Neophocaena asiaeorientalis asiaeorientalis (assembly GCF_003031525.2). Lineage (NCBI taxonomy): Eukaryota > Metazoa > Chordata > Mammalia > Artiodactyla > Phocoenidae > Neophocaena > Neophocaena asiaeorientalis. The sequence goes on along the minus strand of NW_020185337.1, from coordinate 19,348,341 downwards.
GTTCAGAATATGATTTAGACAGAGGCTTGACTGAAGGGGAATTCCCTGGTGGCGCAGTGGTTAAGAATCCACCTGCCAATGCAGGGGACACGGGTTCGAGCCCTGGTCCGGGAAGATCCCACATGCCATGGAGAAACTGAGCCTGTGCTCTGGAGCCTGCAAGCCACAACTACTGAGCCCACGTGCCACAACTACTGGAGCCCGTGCTCCGCAACAAGAGAAGCCACCGCAGTGAGAAGCCCACGCACTGCAAGAAGAGTAGCCCTGCTCGCAGTAACTAGAGAAAGCCTGCGCACGGCAACGGAGACCCAGTGCAGCCAAAAAATAAATAATAAAAAAAAAAAGGCTTGACTGAAGTTATTGTTGCTTAACTGAAAGTTTCTTGCAAAAGAAAAAAATATAGAAGATTGAAGGTGGAAAATCTAAAGTATTTAACAGACTTCAGAAATGTATGAGGAAAAAAGAAACCCACCTATTTAAGGGACTTCAAACATCTTGAAGGCAGGTATTTATATTCAAATAATTATTTTACTAGTGATTCTTGATAACGAAGGGTAGCAGAATACACCACCTCAAAATATGCTTTTTAGTATATTGATTATTTTGAACTGTAGGCACTTGAAAAGCAGCAAATGCAGAGAAAGCCTTTCTCTGAACTCTCCTTATCTGCCTAAAGACAGATCCTCCAAAAGAAACTCATCTGTCATAAATCCTCTCCCCAGGAGTCTCATTACAGGAGAGGGGACTGTTTGACACCCAGACAAACTCCATCACAAACTATCATACCTCCAATCTATTCTTCTATGGGACGATTCATCTTTCCTAAAAATCATTTACTCTCCCCTAAAAGGCCTACATTCCCTCTCCCCTTTCCCTATTCAGATGATATTTAAGCCTGAATTCTAAGCCACCTCAGAGAGTTGCGTAATTTTTTCCTGGGTTTCTCCCGTGTGCGCATGAGGTATACATGTTGATAACCTTCTGCTTGTTTTTTCTTGTTAATCTATATTTTTACTAAAGGGGTCTAAGCTAAGAACTCAGAGAGGTAGAGGAAAAATTCTTTTTCCTCCTCTACAATAATTTATTCAAGTCCATAGTCTACAACTCTGTTAATTCTGTATTTAAAAATAGGAAAATGGAATGCTATGCTGTTCTTACTAACAACCAAGTCTTCGATCATGTGTGCTATAAATGTTTTAAATTAATCGTTGTTTCTTTCTCCTCTTTCATTTGAATTTGGGATTCAAAGTATATTTAGCCAAATCATCTAAACTATTTTTCTGTTCCTACAGGGAAGTTAATTCAAGAGACTCACCTTCCAATAAACTGCCAAGTAGTTTATAATAAAGTTTTACCTACTGCATTCTTTTATGTAAATTGAAGTACAGTTGATTTACAATGTTTTGTTACCTATTGCATTCTTAACTGTGTACTTTTTTGCCATGTTTTCACGATGGATATAAAGTTACTAGTTACTGATGTTACAACTTAGTAAAGTAGCTCTTTGGTTCCAAATTGTAATATATTTTAATTCAAAGGTTCGACATCCAGTTCGTGTGTGTGTGTGTGTGTGTGTGTGTGTGTGTGTTGGCGGGCGGGCGGGCGTCGGGGGGCACATTTCCCCACATCACCAAACAATTCTGGGACTCCAGCTGGTGACCTACAATTCAACTCAGTTCTGACACTCTCTACCTGGAGGTAGTGTCAGATCTCACAGGTTAGGGGCTTAAGGGCTCAGTCCTACAAGACTGCCCCACCTCACCCCTCTTTCGGGCACCAAGTCCTGGTTGCCACCTGTGTTTCTGACCAACTGGCTACAGGTCGGAGGTTCCAATGACCCCCTCCTTGGGTTTGATTAATTTGCTAGAGCAGCTCACAGAACTCAGAGGAACATTTTACTTAACTAGATCACTGGTTTATCATAAAAGGATATAATTTGGGAATAGCCAAATGGAACAGATGCATAGGGCAGGGTATGGGGAAAGGGCACAAAGTGTCCATCCCTCTCCAAATGCACAAATCTCCTTGAAACTCCATGTGTTCACCAACCTGGAAGCTCTCTGACTCCCATCCTTTGGGGCTTTTATGGAGGCTTCATTACAAAGGCATGATTGATTAAATCATTAGCTATTGGCGATTGATCCAACTTCCAGCCCCTCTTCCTTCCCCTGAGGAAACCCCTAATTACACAATTAGTTCCCCTGGCAACCAGCCCCCATTCTTAGGTTTTGGTCCAAAACTCACTCAGTAACATAATAAAAGACACATTTATAGCTCTCATCACTTAGGAAACGCCAACAGTATTAGCTGTATGCTAGAAACAGGATCAAGACCAAACATATACTTCTTATTACAGATCACAATAACCCAGTCAGAAACTTGAGTCCACAATCTCTCTCCTGACAATTCGTGACATGAACCTTGGTTTACAGATTCCTACTGATGGATTTATTTGGCAGAAACACGTTTATATACACCCAACTGGACGTGGATATATAATTTTCATATTTTTAGAGGAAATATTTTGTCCATTCTTGCAAGAGAATGAATAAAATTATTCCCCCTATCCTTGAGCAGGAGAGAAGGGCTGTTATATTTCTAAGGCCTGGGCTCTCCTTACCTTGGAGGGAGGGTGTGACAGATCGAAGATTACATGCTCTAATGATGGCCGCATCCGTATGTTTATTCAATCTCATATGCTTTTCTTACCAGATGATTGACACTCCTGTCAATGGGGTTTATGTTCTCTCCCTAGAATCTGGGCCTTGACTAATGGACATCTCAGAAGGGATGCTATGTGATTGCCAACACTAAATCGTAAAAAGGATGCAGTTTCTGCCTCTCACTCTTATCCTGAAGGAATATAGGGTTGTGTTTTCAGATGGAGGGGGCACTGAGGGTGAAGTGGTGTTGACAGCTACAAACTCCGACATTTCTGAGGTGCCGTCTTATACTACAGGCAGCACGTGGGCTCAGAGAACTTAGATTTTAATTCTATTCATGTAATGGGAGCAGAGACTCTGAAATCTGTAGACTGAATAGTCAATAGAGAAAAGAGGAGCTTTGCGTCTCCCTGACCTTTTTAAACTAAACCGAGAGAGTTTTCATTTTGAAGACTCTCCAATATCCCAAGAGTGGAAGTAGAGACAGAAGGAAAACCCAGACCACAGTAACCTTACCTTTCTCCATGACTAAGACATGCTTTACAGGTGAGATAATATCATGAGATAGAACTAGGCAACCTCTGACCCTTTAGTTCCAGGTTGGAAAATAACTGTCTTTCAACGTGAAAGGATATGTATGCGAGTTTTTGATTAACGGAATAATTTCTGATTTACTCCTGTTGCCTTTGGCATCTCGTTTTGAGGGTCATCAACACCACGCAAGATACGGACAGTGAAGAGCCCTGTGGTCTGAACCGACTGCTGAAAGGCCCCAGTGTTTTCTCTCACATGAGCACAGCCATTAAGTTGCTTCCACCTCCAGTCCTCACATACTGAATTCCTGATGGTTGTGTGAGGACGCCCCCTCCCCCCATACTGTAACTCCTAGGGGGCGCTCTGAGCACCTCAGGGTGAATTACATCAGAGAACCCCAAGCTGAGCGCAACGAGCAGTTGACACTCCTGTTTCACACCCATTTGGACCCACATGACTTCTCCAGCGACCTATTGTTTTGTATTAATAAACGTCAAATGCTGGTAGACTTTTTTTTTTTATCCTGCACTGACATCTGGTATTCTTTGTCACGCTCACGTTGCAGAGCTCGCAAACACAATAGGTCAAAGTGAAAGGAAACAACAGCCTGACATGTTTCATAGGAAAAAAAGTATTTTCTTAAACACTATTTTAGGTCAGGTGTACTTCCCTCAACTATTGGTTCCAAACGTGATTTAGGGGTTTTGGATAAAGGAGGAGGTTCATTTCTATATATCGTATCTCACCATATATCATCTCCTCATGTTGTATATACAGATTTTATATACTATATATTTTACTATTTTTCTTTTGTGTTCATTCACTCTACTTTTCATGGTACTACCCACTTAAAACTTTCACATCTCATCAATGAATGTGTGAAAATGTACATTCAAGTTTACCAGTATTGTGATAGTCTAGTGACAAATGATTTGTGACATAATACAAGATACTATAAATATGTAGGAGTGCAAATATACACTGTGACATTCTAGGCACTGCATTTTCCTGTTTCCATCCTCTAACTTCTAGCTTGAACTCTAGAAACAGGGTCAGAGCTTCATCTTCTGGGCTCCTATAGTAACTGATAATAGCTCCACTGTGGCCTTTTTGATACTGTTGTGTTTCGTGGTTTATATATCTGGGAACCTATTAAAGGTTAGAGTGTGGGTCACTCACATTTTCAACACCTGAGTGTCACATATGTGCTTGGTTCAGGTGCCTAATTTATGTTTACTGAAAGGATGGCTCTTCTGATGTCATTTGAAAAAAAATCTATTATGGTTTCTTAGGTTAAGTTTCTGGTTGACATTTGACTTAGTGGAGAAAATGTCCCCCAATTATGGGCAGAGTTGGTTATTATGCCCTGGAAAGTTCTCAGAAGGAGATGTGATCTGTTTCTGCTTTTTTAAAATTGAGAATTTACCTGCCAAGTCATTTGTGTCTCTGTGCTTATCTCTTTAGTATTTCTAATGTTTTTCCCAGAGAGGAAGCATTAATACACTGTGTCTGCCTTCCTTTCTTTCTTTCGGCACATCAAAAATGCCGATGGATTGTTTCTGTTCTGTTGCAATATACAGCCTTGGAAGATAAATCAAAAACCTTCTCAAAATGAAACGATTATATCACTTACGAATTCGTAATTACTTTAAATGTCTCAGTCCACATTTGGCCAGTGCTATTAGGATTAGTACCTTTAAATGAACGTTTCACCTTCAAGGGAAAAAAGAAGTTGTACCAGGCCTTGGTTCTGTCATAAAGGAGGATGTAATTTAAAATTTATACCTTCCAATAATTTTATTAATTATTTTAAAATGTGCTCAAGGCTTGTTCATACATTTCATGAGTTACGTTTCTAAAGCGCATAAAAATTTAACTTAATTATTACAAACACTTGTGAGGGTAGAAAGCAATCTCACTTGCTAGGAGACAAGAAATAACTTTTGGTCAATTTGTGTAACTGTAATTCAGATTGCACATAGAACAATGCCTTCATACACCCAGATCTTTTTTTTACCCTTTTACCAGAAAAGGGCAAGTAATTTTGTACAGTTTCAGTAAATATTCTCCTTTTTTTTTTTGCAGTCTTGGCATAAAATTACTCATTTTGATTGTGAATATGAGATTTGCATAGAGTATGAATGGATATTTTGGTAACTTAACCTGTTTGTTTCTTCCTCCTATTTTCCATACTACTTGGAAGAAATATATTTAAGTGACCCTCATTGTCTTCTAGAAATAATTGTCCCCGTTTTCTTTTTAATCCTCCACCCTTGGTTTGAGAAGATTTGTTACCTTTATGAGGGATGCACCACATAACACTTCAGAAGCCTGAGTTGATGAAACTTTGTAAGGGGTAACAGAAGAATGAGTTAGGTCATAACGAGAAAACCACTGGGTTTCACTGAAGTCGTATCTAACGTCCTCCCATTTCTTTTGTCATCAGCATTTTGGGTACAGTAAGGCAGCCTTGGTGAACTAGTTACGTAAGTAGATGATAACACTGAGCTTGAGTGGGTTTGAATCTCGGTGCCAACACCAACTGGCTATATGCGCTTTATCTCCCTGCATTTCATTTCACCTGTAAATTGCATTTCAGCTTTCATAGGTAAAATACGCAACATGACGCTACTACTTACGTCACAGAGTCATTGTGAAGAGTAGTAAGAAATGTGTACAAGAAACTTAGAAGAATGACCAGCACGCAGTAAACACTCAGTATGCCTGAGCTATTATTATTAACAGCAACAGTCTGGAAAAAACACACTAAAGTATAATCATGTATGTATACATTTAGTTGTGAGCAAGGGACAAATAATGCTAATTGTCCCACTTTGTGAATGGGGAAGATGAGGCACATAATTTCATTAAACCTTTATCCTAAGAGCCCTGGGAAGCGCAGGTACCTGAAGACATCTTGTAACAACCTAGTGCCTATTTCATACCAGGAAGCTTCTTTACTAAAATGACACTTTATCATACAGTATAGAAAATCTTACCTGCATATGAGCTACATTATTTACACCAAATGGTTTTCCAATTTTATGGAGTATTCTCCCTAAAGGGAGGTGAGAATAATAAACTAATAATACTGGAAGGTGAAGCAGCACAGCTGGATGTAGCCAGCCAAAAGAGAAAGAAATTTATCTTAAGTCCCATGTTTTATCATTTAAAAATGGGCACTCTGTCCTTTGATTCCTCGAACAGTCAAATTCTGGTAGGAAACTGTTGGCATTTTCAAATTGGGTAATTGAGGAGAATTCCATAAAGAGATTTACACGGATGTAGGTAGGTTTTAAGGCAATCGCAAAACAGTCGTGCAGTACCAGGGGTCTCGACACAGGGTAGGGTCCAGGACATCCCTCTTAGGCCTGAGGTCAAGGGCAGGAGCAATGACCAGGAGCCCGCCTAATGGAGAGGTCTGTCTGGCAGGGGTTTCAGCTTGGTTGAGCGTGACACAGCCAACACAAGGCCTACAAATGAGGCCAATCCGGGAAATAAACGTCCCAGCCTTACTGTCTCTTCTCCCTGCCACCCATCTCCAGCCAGCAAGTGGACAGGCTGAAAGCAGTGGGTAGAAGCACGGCAAGGGGGCTTGTGGTGCCCATCCCTCCAAGTCAGCCTCCAAGTGCACAGATCGGGATGAGTGAGGGTGAAGAGTGGATGGGTTATAGAAGAGCAGAGGGGAGACACCCAGCGTAACCACAAACATCTATGTTCCCTTCAGTGTTAAAGTGACTCAGGTACTCACCCATTAAAGCTACCATCAGATGCTTCAGGAAAATCGATACTTCAGCACGGAGGGCTTCCTGTTTCCTGGTTTGGATAGCAAAGAAAGAAACAAACCCTTGACTGAGCAACTCATCTTTGGCAATTTCGAATCCCTAATTGAGAGCTATATTAGTTTTCCATTGCTATGTAACAAGTTACCAGAGTCTCAACCCCTTAAAACCGTACACATTTGTTACCTTAACAATTTCTGTAGGTCAGAAGTATAGGTCCAGCGTGTCTGGATTCTCCTCCAAGTCTTGTCTGACTGAAATCAAGGTGTCGCAGTTCTCACCTGAGTTTGGGAGTTCCCTTCCAAGCTCACTGGCTGTTGGCAGAATCCATTTCCTTGCCGTCATAAGGCTGAGTCGCTGTTTTCTTCCAGTCATCCCACGGCGGCTCCTCTCAGCCCCTCGAGGGTATCCCAGTTCCTTGCCACGTGGCCTCCTCCTTGCCAGCCAAATGGGAGGCTTGCTTTCTCCCAGGCCAGATGGAATGCGTCTCTCCGACTTCTGGGACCGGCGTGGGGCGAGGGAGGGAGGTATCTTTTAAAGGGCTCACGTGATTAGGTCTGGCCCAGGCAGATAATCTATTTTAAGGTCAGTTGACTTGGCACCTGAATTACATCTACAAAATCACCCCACAGCAGTGCTTGATTGAATAACTGGGGGAAGGTGCGCCCGTATCAGAGGCCAGGAATCTCCAAGGCCATCTGAGAATTCTGCCTACCTCAGTGGGTCTGAATAAGTGGAAGAGGAATCACCTGGGACTCTGTCTCCAAAGGCCGTGGAAGGTCTGATGTGGTTGCTGACCTCTAAAACCTGGGGTAGCTTTGGGGCCTCTGGACTAGCTGCAAATGCTCTCAGGGTCCAAGCAGGTAGCAGGGCTCAGTCACACGAACTTCCAGTATTTTCTGTGCACACAAAGCGTTATGTCGGGTGGCAAGGTCATCATTGGTGACATCGTCTATTTCAGTTTGGGGAGCCCTCCTTGATTCAGCGGGCACGGGTCATTCAAATTGCAAATGCAGTCTCAACGCAAATTTCAAATGCCCAGTCTCATGGGATAATCGCTATTCTGTTTACGATTGAAAGTTCTCTCCGTATCAGCCAGACCCACAGACCCACATGAAGAAGGGGGCTGTGATTTGGACTCCTGTTTCTTTCCACCCCTTAAAGATTCTGTTTCTACCAGATAATCTGGATGAAGACCAGGGAGAGACAGGAAAGGATGGGATCTGGAAAGTTCATACTTTTCCGAGTGTTGCACTCTCTCGCAAGGGTTACATCGAACCCGCCCTCACGTGCGTTCTGTGGATTCTTTAGAGAACCCACCTCCGCCTCCCCTGCGTACAAACACGTGCCGCTCCTGGGCGCAGGCGCACACACCCTGGCTCCCTTCTGCCCACGCACACCTCACCGGGGATCTCCAACTTGCATATTTTTTTAGGCAGGTGAAGTACTCCCTTCCGACTCTTGGATGTAAAGCTCCTAACTCAAACCCTGTGAATCTGAATCTGTTGTCTCCTCCAACAGCATGCAGCTGTGGCGGACAGAGGTTTGTTAGTGGAGTCGAGCATATTTTCATACGTTTCTGATGCTCGCTTGTGCAGTTTGACAAATCTCTCTGTTGTATTCATCTTTTTGTAACTGATTTGTAGGTGTTCTTCCTATTTTTCTAGATTCCAATATTTTGTCAGTTATATCACTTCTCTTTTAATTTGCATAAGGAATCTTTTATCATCTCTAAGTTTTAAATATTCGAGTAAAGTTACCAGTTGTTCCCCATTTTTTCCCTCCTTTTTTGAATTGGTAATATTTTAATTAGTTTAATATAACTTTATATTTAAAAAATCATACTTGATGTGACAAAGTTAAAATCTTTTACTAATTCTTAAGGATCTAACGCTAAACGTTTGAATAGTGTTATCCTTATGTTTTAAACAAAAAAGGGAAATATGCTTAAAGTGACAATTTAGGTATGTCATAGTCATGTTTAAAACCATTCTTAGTACTTTTCTAGATTTATAAAAAGCTTACTAAATAGAAGAAAATAGCAAAATGCCAGCCTTTTTATAATAGAACAGTAACGTTCAAGCAAACACAAAGCTCAAAGGAGTAGGGGAAGGAACTAAAATCTGTTTTACCTGTGGCATTTAATCCTCATAGATTTGCAAAGTATGTATTGTTAGCCTCAATTCACAGGTGAATGCACCGAGCCTCAAAACGATTAAGGGCCTGGGCCAAGGAATTTAGCTTTAAAGCTGAAATTTGAACCCAGGATTCTTTAGTTCTAAGCCCGGGTAATTACCACTATATCTTTCTGAGACTCCGTCTCAAGTCAATACTGAAAAAATATTGCCTGAAAAAAACGTGCATTTATATACAGTACCTCCCAGGGTTGAGATATATGTAGAAGTGCCCAACAGAACACTCAGCCCTTGGCCATTCCTCTTTGTACTGACTTCAGGCAAAAAGAACACAGATAATAAGCAAATACTTTCCAACATTTTAAGAAGTCTTATCTTGCTTCGAAACACCTAGAATATCGTCGACAATGACATTCTGCTTAGTTTTTTTTTTTTTTTCTCTTTGAATGACAGGCCAAGTTTCCTGTGCAGTTTGATTGAGAGGTGTCAAGTGGGAATGAAAAAAAAAAGGCGTAGGAAAATACGCTCTCTTGGAAGCTAATACTACTACCACCAGAAATCTCTGAGCGCTTGCGGCTTTCATCCTGATAATACGAATTTCTACTATGTTAGTCCTGCATGATATATTTAGAAAAACCGGCTGTAGGACATTAAGATAATTCAAAGGGTCTAAAGAATTTAGAACTCTGTAATTTAGCCCACTGACAGTCTAGAACGGTGTGGAGGAAAATCAAACAATGTTGGTATTCATGAGTTCATTAAGAATATACGCTAGACTGAAAGCGATCCTATATGGTTTACAAAAGGCACATGCTTCACAAGAAATAAGAGGTATTTTGAGTTCACAATCAGTCCAGTGAAACTGGATTATGCTAAGGCTGTTCTTGTGTTTACTACTTAACGTTAAAGATGTGGGTGAGTGAGAACAGTTGGCTGGAAATGGCACCTAATGATAGGAATGCCTGCTGGTGGGACATAAACAGCTAGAGGCGTAAGACAAACCATCTCAGCTCCCCTGAGGACCCTTGCGTCATCTGACATCTCCGCGAATAGCATTTATATCTTTGGAAATGCACAAAGTTGAATTTGCCAAAATGAATGTCTAAGTAGGCAAGAGTTAGGTAATGGCAGCTTCAGGAGATTGCTTTAGGGTGAAATGGTGTGTATCTATCCGTATAGAGTTGTTGGAGGGAGAGCACGGCCCTTGGAAGTTTGGAAACAGTCACTGTTTAAAGTTCATGGAAAATTCACTAAATCATTTTTTGAGATTTGGGGTTAATAAATTTTATATCTATACAGCTGTCCAGTTCTTCAGTGAATTGAACACAGATTCAAGGAGGCAAAAGGGGATCTAAATATATTATTAGTTTTATTAATGATTAATCTGGATTGGAGGCCATGGCTAGGTTTTCTGTCTCCTTCTAGGAACCTAAACTGCAGGATCCAGATTTATTTACCCAGGAGTGGGCAGAAAAGCTGAAATCACACAGCGTCACACCTGGGCAGAGCCATGGGCATCACACCTGGGCGGCCATGGGCAGAGGCATGAGACAATATAAGCCTGCATATACGTTTCCACGCCTCCAGAGGAGTAGATGTACCCTGTAACACCCCCACCCCCCACCCCCGTGTTTCCATGGATGTCAACCTCTCATCACCTCTCACGGAGCAAAAGCAAAAGTTCATACGTGCACACACACACAAACACACACACGCACACCACCGTGCCATTGAGAGCAGGGAAAACCACTGCCTCTGATGACCTGCAGGCACCGTTGATTCCATAGGAATTCTATTTTAATCAACGGAATAAACCCTTTCATTGTAAATCCTTTCAGCTCCACTGCAGATACCTAGCAGAAGTGTGTCACACTGAAAATCAACCGATTCTAAACATCTAGGGCTAAGAGAACAGTTTTGACAGCAGTGGCAGAAACAATAACAACAGAAAACAAAGACTGTAACTTTTTATCTATATTACCTTTATTATGGAAAGTAAAATGCAAAAAAATCATATTTGACATTTTTTTCGAGGGTAAAACTAAGTCATCACTTGAATTTCATTCATTCATCTATTCAAAAATCAAACCCAAAATGAGGGTGGATGTGTAGGTAATTCCAAAATCTTCATCTATCATAACATTCCAACTTTTCTAGCAAATGAAATTTTATTGGTAGGTCAATTTCCTTCTGGAGATGGGGGCTTTCTTAAATAAACAATTTAACGACCTTTGTATATCAACATCATGAAAAGACATAACTTTAGATTCTAATATTGATACATTCATAAATGGAATTTCATTTTAAATATTACCGTTTCTTCAGTGATTTAACATCACACTACAGTTTTGGTCTTTCTCTTTTGAGTATTTACACATATAAATGATTCTTATATTGACAGCTATAATTTTTCCGGTTGGCACTTAAATTAATACCTATCTTCCAAACTAATTACATAAATTCATCTTTTAAGCAACAGTAGATATTGACATCAAGATTTCATGTATGCTGCTCTTATAAAGAAGGTTTTTAGTAGTTAAAAAACACAGCTAAAAAAAAAATAAATAAAAAAAAAATAAAAAAAAAAAACACAGCTAGCTATAGTTGTAAATGCAGTGCTCTTATGGTTGTTAACTTTTTTTAAAATCTAAGATATAAAGATGGCACATTCAGTCTTTAAAATATGAATATGTATTAAATGGTATTATTAACTTTCTACTGAGAAGTGGTTATATTTGCACTTTGCCACACAGAATTTTCTATTAATGGGCAATTCTGGTATTTCTATTCATAACTTCAAGCTAATATCCAGCCAACATAATCTTTAGTGTCAAGGGATCAGGGTCAAATCGTATTAGGTTTTAGGAACCAGATCAGACTTTTTGATGTCTAGTAGAGTACTTCCTTTTCAAAGAAATGAGAGAAACTAAAACAACATCGATTCACTGATTGGAATTATGATAAATTGACAAACGTCATCCAGTGCTGGCCTTTGCTGGCTAATGACTCATATTGTTATCCAGTCCATACAGTATCACCTGTTGTCAATAATAGTAATTTATTTGAGTCCATCTTAGGGAAATCCTAATTGTTAGTATCCTGTTATTCTACAAGCATCATCTATAATTTTAAAAAATAAAATTTTTACTCTATGACTTCTCTTTGGCGTTGCTAAACGTTGTTTTGCTGATCTCAAGAGAATAATGCCTGCAATCATGCTTCACTTCGATTACACACTCTTTTGAAATCTAGGGATACCTCTCTAAAATGTAGGGCTTTTGTCAGCCTGTGCAAATAAACATACTAATGCACAAATGAAGTCTGTGAAACGTAATTGGTTTTCCCTGGTGTTTGACATTTCCACATATAAAATTAGGTGCTTAAAGAACAGCATTCAATCTTTGAAGCTGCTCAAGTACCTGTCTGTGCCTCAGTAAGATACCAACTAGATTTTCGTGACTCAGTGGGTCTGGGCTTTCCTAAGCGCCAAAAATGCTACCAGGGAGTAACACCATTTAATGGGGAGCATCTGATCTGATATTAATATATGTAAAACAGAACAGTCATGAAAAGGTGCAGTTTTCAATTAGTTGTTTTAATTCGTGATTGATTTAAATATACCAGTATGAATAAAATGCATTTATGTGCATATATATGTGGGTAAGCTATTTACGGTTGTTACGTATACATTTTTATGTGTAGAAAATGAAAATACACATTGATTAGCCCTTTTGAGGCTTGTGAACAACTGTCTCTTCTTCCTGCTTTCCTGCACTGCTTTGAAGATTTAGATAATTCATACAAGGTATGTACACAATCACACCCATAGTATGTACATGCTGATCACACACTTGACACAGAGAAGATGTGTGAGCCATGTAAATCAACCCGGTGGTCAAAGAACTGACCTTACCTGTGACTAATGGTGGGGAATTAGCCCTGGCGTATTTAGTAACATGCCAATGAACTGATGACTACGTTCAACCTTTGTGATAATTATGTTATCTACTCTCGGAGAGGATTAAAAGAAAAAAACAACAGCCATTTCTGACCTTCAAAAATGAAAGGACAGATTCTGTTACTTAACACACACCCACACCCACACCCACACACACTTTTGTTGGTTTTATTCACTGTCAGCCGTGTGCCTACCTAATGACAGAGCTTGGCCTTAAAATGGGATACAGTATGTTATTGTTTTCTACACATAAAAATAGAAAACCAACGACTTAGAGACTGTACACACTCACAGAATGTACTGACGTACCACCAGCTACAGTGGAATAATGCACAACACAGTCCAGCAGAGATACATACATTTAGAGATGTAGTAGTAATTGTTAGTATATTTCCTTCTTGAGTTTTCAGGCCCTGTTGACCTTTCTCGACCTCAGGCAAAGGTATTTCCAGATGCCCTTAAACACAAGAATTCGTCTTTCCTCCCCTGTAGGGACTGAGGTATGATTGCAATACTGCAATCTCCTGATCTACCAACATCATCTTAAGACATGACAGAGAGCATTATGGAAAATAATTTACTCGAAGCTGTGGTTAAAATAAATGCCAAGAAGTCTAAACTGAAATCATTAAGAGACACTGATAAACATGGGTAAGCCCCCTTTGCTCATTTCATAGTTGGCTCTGTTACATAACACAAAAGCAATATGAACCAGAAAAAAAAAAAAAGTTTAACTGCTCAGAAGTTTTCAGAGGAACAAAGGGTAACGCTAGCAGTAATGTTAAAAATCAAGCTATCATTTTCACCCTGAAGTAAGACGATGACCTACCCACATCTTAAGAGACTGAGAAAGAAGTTAGCATTCCTCCCACATTTAATTCTCCTCAACACACTTAAGTCACCAGCGTATCTCTCGTCATAATTATCTCCATGCCGGTTGATCATCAGTATCTTTTCCTGAAGTGTAAAATATGTGATCTTTATTCCAGCCAATCGATTTTGAGCTTGAACCCAAAAGGATACTTGATGAAGAATTAGTATTTAGAAACGCCCATCTGGAACATCATTTTCTGTAAGGCATTATTTCAGGCCCCTTTTGTTATAAGTACTCTCATTTTAGTTATTTTGCATTTGAGAACGCTTTTTTTTTTTTTTTTTTTCATAGCTAAGGCTGGTAATCCTCTAGGCAGAGTTAACTGAATTCCTTTCCTACAGGCTAGTGTCCAGGAAGAGTAATTACCAGACATTTAACCCTCCATTTCAACCAAGTTTCAGGTTGGAGCTGTCTTGAGTTTTAAGCTAGCAAGATTCTTGGTGATTCCTTCGGTCTTGGCTAGTGTTAAGACAGAGCTGTTAACCATAAAATCTAACGCTCACGAGTGCTGTACCTCTTTATGGAGCTCCTAAACGAGTTTTTCCGGCAAGAAAGCAGACATTATGCCTTTTCTTATGTTACCCTGTGGGTTGCGGTCAGTCTTAATGGAGCAAACTATAGTGCGCCCATGATAGATGCACTTGCTGGTATAACTGCCTCTTTTTGGCACATCATTACTTGGCTTTAATTTCATTATCAACAGTCTTTATTCTCATGATGAGTAACTGAGATATCTGGGTCTTAAAAAAAAACACACCAAACTTGGGAATAACATCTTGTTGCCCCATTCTGGCCTCCACAGTCATTTCACCAAGGCCTGCTGTTATTTCAATGTCCTTTGTAATTATCACCTCGATTTACCTAATAGCCAACAGTAATTTTTCAGGGTTTGTTGTTGTTGTTTTCAATCTACACATATATACAGATGTATTGGATTTGCTTTGAGAGAGGTTAATTGGTTGTGGCTAGTGAGTAGTTTAGCTGGTGAATGTTCACAGTTAAGAGCAGCTGTAATGAACTCTGGCAGATGTCACTGATTGCGAGACAGAATTTTTCCACCTCCATCCAACTTCATTTATGTCCTTGGCTATTGCAAATCAAGTTTATTTCTGTAGCCAAGGAGAATTTGTTTTTTCCAAGCATAGGATAAAGTTTAAGGAAATCTGTTTCAGTCTTTACTAGACTATTTTCTTTTCCCTTTTGCAAAAATGTCTAAAATTTTGTAGACATCGTTAAGCCCATGTGTCTGCACAGATGACATTTATAATTACTCAGCCGGTTGCAGAATTTCATTAAGAAGGATATAGTTACAAAGATGGACAGGAGATTCGGCATATCACCTGTTATTTGCTAGGTGGCAGCAGCTGACCCACCTGTGGAGAGATTCAACCAAAGGGGCCATACATGGAATCAAAGAACATTGCTAACAGAAAACAAAATGCTCAGGTATGAATATGAAATAGCAAACACTGAGGCAGACGTGGGCAATACTTCTGATTCACGGTGTAGACAAAACAGGGGTAGAGACGAGCCGGTCAGCTCAGTTATCCAAGATGCTGCTGAGTTCATTGTATTACTATCACAAAGGGAAGTTCACAGGCTTCATTTCTCAAATACCACTTAGGACAAAGCTGGAGAGAGTAAACAGCGCCATCTCCATGGCAGCATTGTAGACGATTAGTAAGTCAGACAGGTAGAGGCCTACACAAGGCTACAAGTGCCCAATTATCAGTAAAAACACATATATGCAAATCTTACCCTAATGTATTGTTTTTCTTTATACTGATTCTTAAAAAGTAGACACGGGATGTGGTAAATTATGTGGTACTAGAAATGGACACATTTTTTAACACTTGCACAACATGTAGGAGGAAGAGAAGACAATTTCTCACATTTTGGCAGCAAAACGGTAACGAAGTGGATACAACAGAACCAAACAATTTACATTAACGGCATACTCATATATGTCCTCTGTAAACAAATTTTAAAGTCACATCGTATTCTAGTCTTCACATGGTATATATACAGGTATTCCCCGAATGATAGGAACTCCTAGAGATGAGAGGAAGAACATTAGAATAAGCTAGGAACTATAAAACCTTAATACTCTGAAATGCAACCCAAAGCTGTTTTCCTCTTCTGCTGTCTACTTCCAGATAAGCTCTTATTAAGAATTTGGTTCCAAAATTCAACCTCTAGGTATATGTTACACATGCATATTCGGTCCAATTTACTTCAATTATGATATCTAACCTATAACATGGAAAACAATGGTATCCAAAATAATAAATATTAGACAATTCTATAGATTAAATGTCATCAAAAATCAAATTGTAGTCAATATAGCTGACTTGTCAAGGTAGGAAAACACAGTAATAATTTTTATAAGTATTTTTATAAATTTTGGATGCAAACAAAAAGTTTCTGGTTAACTTTGATCTAACAAAATGTTTAACTTATACCACTGATCCAAAACACAAAGCTTAATTAGTATTTTACTGTATATAAAGTAGTTGGTCTGTGGCATCACGGGTAATAATCCAGAAAGACATAATTAGAAAAGTACTGAAGATACATAGATATGACAGTTGAAGGGATCACATTTTTCGTATAGTCATAAAGATAGAAAAATCAATATTTAAATTCTAATATTCACTGGGTAAGCATCTTCACATTTTAAACATTTAGATGTTCGAACTCATCTCTCTTTTGCTACTGGTTTAAAAAATATCTTATACTTATTTACTTAATAAAATATCTCCTCCATTTATATCAAGAACTAAAATGCATTAAAAAGGACCAAAACATAACTAAAAGAAATTAAGGAGAAAAACAGCTTTTAACCCAATGTGTGTCATGCAGGTAAGCAAAAGAAGAGCAAGTTCAAAGAGTGTGCCATGAAAATTATTTTGAAACTTCATTTGTTGAATGAAACTAAGGAACCACAGATGATGTCCTGAATGTGTACGCTGTGTCACAGATGCAAGTGAAAGAACATTTTCAAATCAAGGTTTTGTCCTGAGGGTCCTTAGGGGATCATAATGAGGAAACACTGCCGTCTTAAAGGGGCTCCTGTTCACTGCAAGAGCTACTTCTGTGACTTGTTTGTCAAAGCTGTTCCTTCTATAAGATTCAGTTAAGCGAGAAGAAAGCTTTTATAACATTTTGTGACAGTCTTTAGAGCGTGGTAAAGATCGAAAGTAAAAAATTAAAGGTTAAGAAGTCAAGGTTAGTTTCAGTCCCAAAGAAAACCAGCTAAAGTGACTCCATCACACATTAAGCTTTCATTTGAGGGGCGTAACTACAACACCGAATTCAGTTTTAATTTATTGAATTTTCTTAATTTATTTGTAATGTGTGGCCAATGCCTACAAGTCTCTTCAGCCTCTGTTTCCTTTTACTATTTATATAAATCATGTGGTTACTCCAAACTCATGAAAACAAATATTACTACCAGATGCTGAATTCTTCCTTTTCTCCTCCCATTTTAATGCAGGAAACAGCCTGTTCCAGCCAGTTCAGAGCAGAGGGTGACCTGGGGCCCGCCCATCTGGAATGGGTACTGCTGACAGCTGCCACTGTGTACAGAAGGTGTTCTCCGTGTGTACACAGCACGTGTGAGGGAGACAGCCAGTGAGGGAGACAGGAGGGAGGTTACATACTGGCAAAGGCGTCTTCTACAGAAGTGACATGAACACTACGACACATGGGTATTTAAGGCCCAAAGAGAGAGTTTTAGACTCAATTCGTTAATAATAATTTGACTGCTAATTTGATGGTAATTTCTACTTTAGATAGCCTTTTTACTAGAGGCCAATTGGTAAGAAACTGAAACATGTGCTTTATTAAAAAATTCATTGTAAGTTTCAAGTCTAACAACTCTAATGGCCGTTCTCCAGCTCTGAGAATGCTGTGACTGGTCTACTTATACAGGCTTCATCGACAGTCCAATGGCTTTGAAAGCAATCAATGGCTATTTACTAATTTAGGTTATGTCCAGCGTAGCTTGTGGTGTTAAAGCTTACGTATGAGATCCACGCACCCCCATATACTCAGAATCTTCAAAAGAGAATTAAAAAAAAAAAAGCCAAAACAGAAACTGTGCATTTACTGCACAAATGGCATTTATGAATCTCTGGAGAGAGAATACTGCTCATCAAGGGCAGTGCGTTTAGAGAAGGCAGCCAATGCCCCTCCAACCTCTAACAGTGATTTTCTAAAAGCAAGGTGGAAACCAGCAACCTCCCTGCAAGTCCAGGAGGGGAAGCCTTTCAAGGACCCGCGCTCACTCCCCTCTTCCTCACTACCCTGACTCAAGCCACTATTGGTCACCCCAGCCCAGTGCCCTGCACAGCACTCATGGGCCCCAGGGACACGCTCCCCTTATGGAGACAGGAGAGGGCTCAGCTCAAACAGGTGCCTGTGTTCTCAAGGACCAAGCCCACCCAAAGCTCAAAGCATGTTTTTGTAAAGGCGGCTTCTTTTATTGGGTTTGAAGGATGAGATATGATGGTATTTCTCTTAAAATCAAGAGGCTTGCAGAGGTTACCTTTTTACCACAGATTAGACGTAAGTAATTAGACGATATTAGTCTACATACAAAAACAGTAAGCGAGCTCATTTCTATTTGACTACATTTTCTATGAGAAGCTGCTGAACCAAATCAAAACAAAACAAAAAAATGCATCCCGTTTACAGGAGTTTCAGTTAAACCTGTTGTTTTTGTTACTCAAGAGGCTTTCTTTTTTTCAACACAGAAAAAAGTGTTTGGTAATTGGCTATTTATAATTCCTTACCAGAACCATAACTTTCTCAGTAGAATGTCATCGGAGAACACCCGAACAACATACAATTTAGCATTATCAATAATTTGAGGACTCTCTTCAAGAATTCAGTCGCACGTACTTCCTCTAGGGTAAGGAAATATGAATTTAATCTAGTTACAATCACAGAGATGACCCTTTCCTTCAGTGCAGGAAAATGTGTATATATAAATTCATGTTTTATGTGGGCAGTATTCATAGTCAAATGCTGTGCTAATTTTTTTCCTAATATGACTTTCTTACGTTTATTAACGGGTATAACAAGGTTCATCAAAAGGGTTATCTGCAGATGTTTACAAATATTACTTCATATTTGGCACTTTATGCATTTAAATGCTTTTATTTAATATCTTCTGGCCGAGGAATGAGTCAAATTTGTTCCTTTTTTTTTTTTTTTTTTTTTTTTGCGGTACGCGGGCCTCTCACTGTTGTGGCCTCTCCCGTGGTGGAGCACAGGCTCCGGACGCGCAGGCTCAGTGGCCATGGCTCACGGGCCTAGCCGCTCCGCGGCATGTGGGATCTTCCCGGACCGGGGCACGAACCCGTGTCCCCTGCATCGGCAGGCGGACTCTCAACTACTGCGCCACCAGGGAAGCCCTGTTTCCATTTTTTACATGGTATTTCTCATCACCTACTTGAATTTTGTGTGGTATCAGCATTCTTATTGCAATGGACTAGAAAGTATAACCGTGTTTTCGCTAAGAGTGTTTTTGCTATTTCTAATATAAAGCAGGGATTTTAATGGAAATACCACAGTGTGATAATTTGAATGAGTAATACAAAATGACACGGGTAATGATCATGTTATTCTATAAGCAACATCAGTAAAAAACCCACTGAGTGTTATTTCCTCTTAGTTAAGGTCCTAAGCCTTCGGTGAAGCTTGCTACTTTTCTTTCTTTCAAACTGAAATGATGTATTATTTATGGACCCCCAATCCAAGGATGCCACAATCTTTAATAGCAGTTTCCTCAAGTTAATGCTTTCTCTTCCTGGTCTCTCAGAAAACACTAAGCTTTGACATAGACAGAGGGCTATCTATGAAGACCGTAAAAGCATACAAGGGCTCCCGTACATGTTCCTTTTCAATCTAATACAGACGAAGGAGCAGGACGAATGCAGCAGTTGGGCCGTCGGAAGTTCTGCAACAGGGACTGGAAAACACTGGGCTGCCTGCCTTTGAGCTTCTTATTTGAAGAAGTATCTGAGGAGATGGATCTCCGGCTCTGGCTGCTTTGAGATTTGATTAATTTCTCGTGTTCCCTGATTTGTCGTTGTAAATGGTTCTGGATGGCGACGCCCAGCGACTCCGGGTCCAGGGAAGCGCCGTACACCTCCCAGGTCATGCCCTGCTCGTCCCACACCACGTCGCGGACTCGCTTGGACTGTTTCAACTGCAGCTTGGCGTCAGCACCCAGGTGCTTTTTCTTCTCTCCCGGAGTGAGTCCCACCTGGGCGGCAGCTGCCGTCACGTTTAACTTCTGCTCCTTGAGGAACTCGCTGACCCGGCTGGCCCGGCGGGGACTGGCTTTGACGGAGCGAGAAGGCGTTCTCTTGCCAGAACCGGGACTGGAGTCCCCCATGGAATCAGACGGCAGGCTTAGGCTGGTGGCCGTCTTGGGCTGTCTATTTTCTTCCACGCCGCCCTCCTGGCTCCTCCTAACTGGGGAGGGTGTAGGACTGGCAGCTGATGCGGTGCCTCTACTTTCTTGAGATTTAGGATTGAGCAGTACAGTTTTGGCCTCTGCCCTTGCCCTCGGGTCCAGGATATCGATGCCAGAAGATTCTTGTTCTCTTACTATCTGAGGAGATGCAAGCTTCTTCTCTCTTGCGTCCCCTTGATTGGTGAGATCCAAGTTCCCGGACTGGTCAGCTCTGCTGGCAGGGCCACAAGAGTTGGAGAGTTTCCAGTCTGGGTCCGGTTTGTGGCCATTGGTGGTTTCCGCTGCAAACTCAGATGGCTTCATTTCAAATTTCCCTAATCCGTGACTTGTTTCAGCTTGACATCCTGCACTGATAGAAATCTGGTCACTGAGGCTAGCTTTCAGGGAGGTAGAATTAGTACCCGAAAGCTGTCTAGAGGTGGGCTCTTGCCCCACCTGGGTCATTCCCGCTGACCTCCCATCTTCTTTACATGTAGCCTGAGCATTACTGGATGCCACGTGGATTGATGAGGTTTTAAGGACCTCAGCCGGTAGGCTCGCTGATTTACCTTCCCCCCGGAAAGGTGCAGCTGACCGGATGTGCACCTCTGGCGTGATGCCAAGGCACTGACCCGCCTCCCGGGGGGCTGGGGTGCTTGCAGACAGCTCCAACGTGTGGCTTACGCGGCCACTGCCGCTGCAGACGACACGCAGCTGCTCTTGTTCGAACTGCTCTGGAGCGGGGGTTTCCTTTAAGAACGCAGCGAGAATGCTGGGGCTGGTAGACACCGATCTGCTCTCAACACTGGCCACTGCCTGCACCTCAGCATCTTGCTGAGCCCTGGCGGGAACTTCCTTGATCTCATTTTCAGCTTGGCTGGTCATCGTACTCACTTCTCTGAACCTTGACCCCTGAGGCTGTGCTGGCGGCAGCATCTTCTCTGGATCCGGAGGAAACACGGACCCTTTGCTAGGGAGGTGGGATGATTGAGGTGCCACCGAAGTCACGGCCTGGGGGTCTGAGGTCGTGGGAGAGGGTGGTCTGTTCTCCGAACATCTAACTTCTCTGGCTGGAGATTCACAGGACCTTGTCTGGGAATCGCAAACGGCTTGCTGCCTTTCCCCTTCAGGTCCACCTACAGGAGCGGAGGCAGGACTGAGTGCCTCGGCTGCTCTATCTGCAGGTTGCACCATTCCCTGGATCGTTTCTTGAGAAGGAAAATAAGGGGGCACCTGATCTTTGCCACGGACCCCTCCCAGCGGACAACTTGACTTCTCAGCTTGCTCTCCGTCTGCAGTTCTCTGTGATTTCACCAGGGTGTCTTCAGGTCCTGATGGGAGGCTGGAGTTGGGCTGGTCCCCTGGGATGGCCGGGTGGGTGTGCTGATTGGCTGGTATGGTGAATGCTACGTGTATCAGATCCTTTCCTGCCGCAGAACACGGGGCTGGCGCTGCGGGCTCCCTGCTCCCTGGCAGCTGGGTATTGCCAGGAGAGTTGAACGTGGGAGATGCTTTCCCCACCTCATTGACAATGCCAGCAGATGACATGGCTGGCTGCACGGCCTCATCCTCACTGGCCTGCATCAGGGCCTCAGCAGCTGTCCTGGGACTGAGGTCTGGCTCTGCAGGAGTGCCAGAAAGGCCATTGGTGTTCCTACCCAGGACGGCTGGTTGAGGCTGAGGTGAAGCAGCCTGAACCTCTCCCAGGTCCTCTTCTTTTCCAGAAGCTGCAATCAGGGAAGTTTTAGCCGATCTCAGAGGGTCAGGTACAGTCCCCATGGAATTTCTCTTTGGGAAAATCTCAGAGCTCTCCCCTGAGCAGCGCTCCCACTGGGAAGCAGTCGTAGCTCACAGTGAAGCTGCAATCAGAGATGATTCCTCTGAAGGACCAATCTGTGAATCAAGGAAACAGTACCATTAATACAGTACAGTATTTGCAGATTGAAACTACACCAAATTGTCACTTGTATGAGATCTCATAAGCCCATGAAAACTTCTCTTCCCATATCTCTCTTTTTTTTTTTTTTTTTTT
>NW_020185337.1:19301167-19325792 GCF_003031525.2 Neophocaena asiaeorientalis asiaeorientalis | reverse complement strand
GACTGTCCCCTGCATCGGCAGGCGGACTCTCAACCACTGCGCCACCAGGGAAGCCCTCTTCCCATATCTCTTGATATAAAAATAGATCTTGGGAAGAAAGATTCTGGAAAAATTATTTTAATTATACAGGTATTATTTTGATATATTAGTTTCTGCTTGCATCCCATCGCTGTCTAGCAAACAGGTTTTTAACGTATTTACCTACGCACTTGATAACTACCTCATTTGAGTAATCCAATTTACCAGGTATCAGAAAATCCTATAAAGCTACTGTAATCAAATGAATAAGTATTGAAATAGGCCTAAACAGATATGCGGAATAGAATATCTAGAAATAGATCCAGATATAAATGAGGATTCAATATATGATAAAAAAGGCATTTCAATTTGGTGACAAAAGGATGCCTTATTTAATATAAGGGGCTGGCAAACTATTCAACCAGAAGAAAAGAAAACCAGATCTTTATTTACACCAATTCCAAAAATAAATCTTAGATGGACTTAGAGAGATTGAAGGTTAAAATGGAAAATAAATAAATAATCCTGTTAAGAAAATGTAGGATCATAAATATAATCCAGGGGCAGGGTAGGAAGGCTTCTTTTGGCAAAGGCAGAAAATACAAAATCTACGAGAGAAAACATCAGCATAGGTGACTTAAAAATGACAAAACTTTTGCATATGGCAAAAGATGACGAACACATACGATAGGTTTAAAAACGTTTGCAACCCTGGAGGACAGGCAAAAATATCTGTAATATAGCAGAAGCTCTTAAAAATGTACAAGGAGACAAAATAATCCACTGGAAAAATGGATAAAGAATATGAAGGAACAGTTTGCAAGATAGGAAATCCAATAGCCAACAGTCTTATGAAAAGATGATCAAATTCATTTGTACTCAAAGAAATGCAAATAAAGTAACAACGAGATTTTACTCTACACCAATTGCACTTGCAAAAACTTTAAAAAAAATGTTATAACAGCATGGCCTGGGGAGATCTAGTGAAGGGAAGTATTTTCATTAATTGTATGTGCAAATGTGTATTGTTGCAGCTTTCTTAGGGAATCAGTTTAGCTTTTAAAACTAAAAATACACACGTCCTTGACCCAGTGATCCTATCCATAGAAATAAAATACCAGCATATGTAGATATACGTACAAGTATGTTTACTGAAGTACTATTTGTAGAGACAAAAAATTCAAAATAAACTGATCTCCTTGATTAGGTGGAAAGGCAGAATAAATCATGACAAAGCTCTATGGTAGAGCATTATACAACCATTAAAATAAACAGTTAATTAGACTATAACTTTTCACTTGGGAGAAATTTCCCCAAGGTATGGCTGAATGAGAAAAGCAAGGTACAGAGAAGAATATGTATGTTTTCATTTCTGTAAAACAATGACCTAAAACACTACATATGTATGTGTTATGTGGGTGTGTACAGATGTGTTTGTGTATGATTATGTAAATTCTAAAAATATACAGAATGAGACATACTAGGTGGTAAATGGAGGGAGTGTGATGACTTTGGAAACAGGGACAAAGAGATGGAGGTATGCAAAAGTATTTTGGATTTTAAAAGTATATTTTAAAAAGTATATCTGAATTTTTTAAAGTATTTATGAAAATTTATTCATGTGAGTTTATGCATAAACATTTTTTTAGAAAGGAAAACCAGACTCCAGCAATGGTTCAGAAATTAGTAGATGACTGTTTTAATATTACCTCTATCACTCATAGGTTCTGTGACCTCATGGGAATCACTTAATCTTTCTGCACTCCAAATTAACTCATTGGTGAAATGAATTATGTGATTTCTAAGGACTCCTCCAGATCCAAAAATCAAAGATCCTACTGTTTTGCATGTGTTGGATAATAAATCAAACAACACAATCTTAACTTCAGCTTTAGGGTCAAAGTAAGGCAAAGGCAAATCTGGTTGAGCCCAGATTTTGAAAATAAATAATTTTATATTTTGGTTCAATGTTATTTGGCTGATCTATCATATGACATCTAACAATAAATCCAGCTTATCTTCTTCCCCAAACCAACGCTTCCTTCTAACTTCATTATTCATATTAATGGGTTAAATATGCTTGGTCTTGACAGCTTTCTGCTCATTCAAACCATGTCCCCAGGTTTATACTCCATTTCTTCCTTTCTGGAGTTTTCTATCGCAATCACTTGTAGTGGCGCCAGCCCATCTTTCCTCTCCCTCTTTCGCACCTGTCTTTATTATACCTTTAGTCCTCTCTCTGAGCCCCTCATCCTCAAACAGCCTACCCATTCTTCAAAGCCCCACTTAAACCCCATATCCTTTCTGAAAGCCTTCTAAGGCCTTTCAGGTCATAAAGTCTCTCTCTCTTTTCAAAATCCTACAGCTATGGTCATCTGCATCCTTTGTATTGTGCTTTTTATGTACTGTTTTTGTACCGCTGTTACTTGTATAAATGCCTCATTTCTCCCAAAGTCCTTCAAGTCTCAGGAGGGAAGGGAACTAGCTTATTGATTCTTTTCTCTTCACTCCACAGGACACAGTGCAGGGTCTTGTGCACAAAAAAGGTGTTAATTGATTCCATTTCCCTCCAAAATGGCCATTATTAAGCCCTGCCAAACTTCAAAATAATAAAAAAGTTTAACCCATGGCATGAAATATTAATGAAAACACAATTTAAAAGAGTGCTATTTTTAGAAATAAAAACATGGTTGTATCTTATTTTTGAGATTTTATGTATCTGTAATCCAGGTTTAGACAATTAAAAACAAGTACATGGGCCACCTGCTACAGAACGCTGGAAGGTCTAATAAACCCAGGAGGACAGAACATCTCCCGTGTTACTGGGCTGGAGCCAAGAAGCCTGGCTTGCCAAAGGCGACTATAAAATATGAGCACCTCAGAGTTCAGCAGCTGAAAGTTGAAAGACTTAGAAAAGATGAGGGACTTCATTAAACTCTCAGGAGTCACTGAGTTTACCCCCACTTCCCACAGAGAGCTGATTGGACTGGTTTATTTTTGAAAGGATGTTTTCTTTTGTTTGCTTTGTTAATAGTGGCTAAATTATCCATCAATTCAAGAATCAAGAAGAGGGACTTCCCTGGTGGTACAGTGGTTAAGAATCCGCCTGCGAATGCAGGGGACATGGGTTCGAGCCCTGGTCCGGGAAGACCCCACATGCCGTGGAGCAACTAAGCCCGTGCGCCACAACTACTGAGCCTGCGCTCTAGAGCCCGCGAGCCACAAATACCGAGTCCACGTGCCTAGAGCCCGTGCTCCGCAACAAGAGAAGCCACCGCAACGAGAAGCCCGTGCACCGCAACGAAGAGTAGCCCCGGCTCGCCGCAACTAGAGAAAGCCCGTGCGCAGCAACAAAGACCCAAAGCAGCCAAAAATAAATAATAAATAATAAATAAATAAATTTATTTTTTAAAAAATCAAGAAGAAAAGCCCACATTGCTTGGCTATCACCTGTAATTCGAAATCTCTTGATTCAAGGATAGATAGGAAATCAACACTACTCAGAACATATCTGCTATTGTAATTGTCACAGCACCTCCAGGAGCCCTGGAAAGGCTGCTAAAGCTCAGGAAGCAGCCCTCCCTCATCTGCCCCTCGCCTCTCCAGCCAAACAGCAGAAATCTATAGTCTCTAATGGGTTGGACAAATAGGTCATTTAAAAAATGTAATTACTTGGTGGTTTAGAGTGAGGAGTAAAAGTCTTTAAAAGCAATGGGAGTCCATTGTGATAAGATTTAATAACACCTAAAAATGAGCTTGCAAACATGATCCACAGGCTGAATAAATTCCTTCTACAGGTCTGTGTGTCCTGTGTGATTTCCCCTTCCCTTCCCTCCCCTGCCTCTTCCCCGCTCTCTCCTCGCCCTTTTTCTCTTTCCTTTCCTTTCTTTTCTTTCTTTGTCCATTGAATTGAACTTGCATAAAAATCCAGATTTCTCTCTTGCTTCTCTTCAAAAAAAAAAAAACACTCAGAAGGTCATTTCCAGGTAGCAACACTAGGTGGCGCAGATAAGGGCAGTCCCTCTAGAGGGCAGGGACGCTCCCGACTCCAGACTGCCCATTTCTCACCTAGCCCGCTTCACTCCTTTGCATAACTTACCCCGGCTCCAATGCACAGCTCAGTTTGAGAGCTCTGTTGTAAGTGCACTGACACAGTGGACTTCCCAACCTAATTTTCAGTCCTCTGAGGACAGTTTGGCACTGTGTTAGCCTCTTTAAAAAACCTCATATTTAAGCTTTGATCTCTGTTAAAAGAAAAAATTATTCTTATACTTGTTAAAAATGATAAGGAAGATTCAGAAAGATTGAGCTCAACTCCACATACAAACACAAGAATGTGTGGGGATTTATAACCAAGGGGTAGGTTTGTGTTGGGGAGGTTTGTCAGCGGATGGAAAATGATTAAGAACAGACATCAGGGGCTTCCCTGGTGGCGCAGTGGTTGAGAGTCCGCCTGCCGATGCAGCGGACACGGGTTCGTGCCCCGGTCCGAGAAGATCCCACATGCCGCGGAGCGGCTGGGCCCGTGAGCCATGGCTGCTGAGCCTGCGCGTCCGGAGCCTGTGCTCCGCAACGGGAGAGGCCACAGCAGTGAGAGGCCCACGTACCGCAAAAACAAACAAACAAACAAAAAAAACAGACATCAAGGATAGGGGGATTATTGCTGAAGGCAGGTCAGGTGATCAGATATCACCTGGCGTATGCTGAAGGAGGAGGAATTTGATTGGATATTGAAAATTATCAGATGCGATGGGCGGGAGTATTCTCTCTAAACTGGCATAGCAGGATTCTTGCTCTGCAAGGACAGACAGAAAAGCCCAAGACTGAAGCCTGATTAAGAAGTGGGCTCAGAGGAGACTGACTGAAGTTTGGTAAAGGAAGGAGTCCTCATCTTCTCATCAGCACCAGCAAATATGGAGTCTCTGGAGCATTATGACTTCTTTCTGAATTGGGCATGGATCCCATAGAAGCTCATGGTATCTCTAAGTGAGTTTGTCTTTAAGTCTGATGGGAACTGGATGCTTGACAGCAGGTCCCTTTGGCAATTTTGCCTTTAAAATTGTGAGCAAAGATTTAAAGCCTTGTTCCAGCAATGCAGCAAGTCTGCAGGGTACACGTTAACGACTTTTTACAGGGAAGGAAACAGGTTCAGAGATTAAGTAACCTACTCAAGGCTGAATACATCTAATTCCAGCTGAACTGAATTCTAATGAATGGTAATGCCTGGGCCCCTCCCATGTGCTTCCTTGTTATCTGTAACTCCGGAAAAAAAATGGAAAGAAAAAAAAGTATATCTATCTATCTATCATCTATCACCTATCACCTATCATCCATCGATCTTCAAAGGGGAGGGAAACTTCTTTTTGTAAGTCGTTTGCAACTTAGCAGCAGCCTGGATGGTACTAACACCGATTACAATGACATTCATAACTGGTCACTTTATGAAAAGCCCGGCTTGTTGAAAGCTGACATCACCTCTGCTCATTCTGAAAACAGTAGGTTCCACTAGGCTGCCACGCTACCTATTTTCATAACAGACACCCTTGCTTAATAAGACAGCGGGGAATCTCAGCCCTTTGTGACTTTCTCCAAAGCTGCTCTGGTGGGAAAAGCATTAGACAGAAAGAATGGAGAGAGGCTTGGCAGTTCCAGACCAGCGAGATGCTGATACCCTGCAGGTGATGGTGATGATCCAGAGGGTAGCAGCTACCTTCGCCCACTTCACAACGGCTGCCCTGCTAGAACCAGGGCTCCGGGATGCCATCAGAACTCTTTAGTGATATTAGGCAAGTGTTCTAGGGACCTTGGTATCCCCGTCTCCACCCATCATCGGACAGCAGCCTTCAGATGGATGGTACAAAGACCCTTAGAGAAGAGTGAGGTGAAATATAAGAGACTATTAATCCTCGAGAAAAGGATAAAGAAAAAAATGTCACCTGCTATCCTATGTAATCCAATTTTATTTGCCTCCTTTGATGGGGAACGTTTGCCTGGATCATCTGCATTGTGAACCCAGCAGATCCTGCCAGTTCAGTCTTAAGGGGAGGTGATTCAATCTCAGGAAACACCAGCTGAAAGATACCAGCTGAAACATTGGTTCTTCCCTTCGAACTGCATCTGAAGCAAATCAGAAGGGCTGAAGAGACAGGCGGGCTGCTTCGCTTAGTGCCAACAACAGTGTCGTGGACTTTCAGTTATAACGACTACTTTAGTAAAGGCTTGTGAGAAACTGCATCCCTTCCCTATTCAGTTCTTCTTTTGTTCCACAGTGTTTTGGAAAAACAAATACATGGCTTGTTATCTCACTGAATTCCATGGTAAGCAGGGCTGGACACAAACCAAGAAGTAAAAAGGGCCTTAAGAATCATGAAGACCCCAAATATATCCTCCCTTTTCGTCAAATATGACTTGAACAGACGGCTTCTAAATTCACAACAGATTAGAAGCACACAGTACAGCAAGCACTTATTGCTTCCTATATTCCAAACACTGTTCTTTATATGAACTTCTTTAACCCTCAGAACAACTTTAGGGGCATGGTCCTACTCTGAGTTCCACCTTGCAGAGCTGGAAACTGAGGCAAAGTCATGCAAGTGGTAAGTGGGAGAGACCAGATTTAAATCCAGACCATCTGGTTCCAGAGTCCAAGTTGTTGACCAATTGTACACAGGGCAGAGACGGGCATTTTTTCCTGGAGGCAAACTCAGGGACCTGGGCAAGAAGCATCATCAGAGAATGAGGGAAACAAGAGAAAACTCAGAAAACATAGCCTTGGAACCGTTGTTCACGCTAATAGAGGTAGACGAGGCAACACAGAAGTGCCTGCTCTTTGTAATGATTAATCCAATCTGGATGTTTTAAGGGCCACAGAGTTTTCTGAGAAGCTGATGAAAACCATGGACTCCCGATAGAAACGCACACGTGCACACACACATACATGTTTGCAGATAATTTTAGGAGGTTCATGTCTGGAAACATTTCCAAGACTGCACTTTAGTATCCTTTCGTCTAAGGCATTGGAAAATGTCACAAAATGGAATGTACCTGCCTCAAAGAGTTGTTATAGAGCTTAAATAAGTTACATACTCTGCATGGTTCTTGGAAAATAACAGATACACAATCGGGAATTATTATCACTTAAAAATTATTATTTTGGCATCATTTACCTAAGAAGGTAGAAACTATGCAATCTCTTTCTAGAGAGTCCAAATTAAACGTTCTAACACTTAAATAAGTCTACTATATGTTCTCCCAAACCCCTGCCCAAAGACTATCATTTGAAGAGGAAAGTTTTAGCTAACTTGAAAATAAACACAATAATGAGCTCTACTCTTTTTAGATCACGTGGGAAATGTGACCTTTTGGGTTCTTTCTCAGCAAAGTCGACTCAGGTTTTAGTAACCTTCAAAAATTAACCCCTCAAGAGCTCCACTTTCCTACTTGTGGAGATAACTCATAGCTAGATATCAAAGTTGCTGTTTTAAAAAGGCCTTGAAATCGGTATTTTTTAAACTTGAACTCTTCTAGGGAAGAGATGATTAAAATATTTAAGTTTTGCTATTTCTTTACCTTCCCTCATCAAGCTGTCTCTTATCATTTACTCGGTTTGCCTGATAGATATTCAAATCTGAATGCTTTCCTTTTCTCTCACAATTCAGCTTTGAAGGTCTTCAACTGCAAGCTTATTTTAATTGGAAAGAGAAAGCAACAGGATCTCAGGGCTAAATGGTAGTTAAACAACAAGCTATTGGAAATAAACCCAGCAGACTGGCTTTTGCGCTTTTCTTGTATTTGCGTTTTAAACTCAGCTAGGATCCAAGCTGCCCCACAGCCCAGTTTTCTGCAGGATCTAATTAGCGTCACGGAGCCTTACAAACAAGGATTCTTGCCCTTAGTTCTCACCGACCTTGCTGGTCCGCTGATGCCTGTTCCCCACCCACACCTGGGGCTTCTCATTAAAACAAGGCCTCGCTCCACCCGCTGTTCTTCAAGCCCCGTGCCTGCCCAGGTGTGGTGGGCCTGGAGGGAGCTGCTAAGCGGAGACCCCTGCTAGCCGACAGTGGGAGGAAAGCTTGAGTGATTTCTGTGTTTAGCTCAAGTCACACTGGGGCCTTTAGTCCTGCTGAGTTGGGAAAGTGTCTGCTAGCAGCATTCGCAGTGATGGACACAGATGTGAAAAGAGAGCTGTGCACGAACAGGTCAGTCGGGGCTCTTCTCTCCTAGAGAACAAGGTGGGGAGGTGGGAGAACGCTAAGTCAGGAAGCAGACGGACCCCTCAGGGCCCTGCGCCTGGCTCTTCTGCTGTTGGTAAGGAAGGAGGACCCGAGTGTCTGGGAGAATCTGGGGTGCTCTGCTCTTGAGAAGGAAGAGTTTCTTGTTTTTTAAATTTTTTAACATCTTTATTGGGGTATAATTGCTTTACAATGGTGTGTTAGTTTCTGCTTTATAACAAAGTGAATCAGTTATACATATATACATGTTCCCATATCTCTTCCCTCTTGCGTCTCCCTCCCTCCCACCCTCCCTATCCCACCCCTCCAGGCGGTCACAAAGCACCGAGCTGATCTCCCTGTGCTATGCGGCTGCTTCCCACTAGCTATCTACCTTACGTTTGGTAGCCTGGAGATGGAGACAACCTAAATGCCCATCATCCGATGAATGGATAAAGAAGATGTGGCACATATATACAGTGGAATATTCCTCAGCCATAAAAAGAAACGAAATTGAGCTATTTGTAATGAGGTGGATAGACCTAGAGTCTGTCATACAAAGTGAAAGTCAGAAAGAGAAAGACAAATACCGTATGCTAACACATATATATGGAATTTAAGGGAAAAAAATGTCATGAAGAACCTAGGGGTAAGACAGGAATAAAGACACAGACCTACTGGAGAACGGACCTGAGGATATGGGGAGGGGGAAGGGTGAGCTGTGATAAAGCGAGAGAGAGGCATGGAAGAGTTTCTTTGCTGAGGTCAGGATCTTCTTTGGGTTTGGTCTGAGTTGTGATTAACAAAAAAGACAGATTTAAACAACCTGTCACTCTCCTGCTTTATACACTGTAAAGTACTAAGTTAGGCCTCACTGAGGTTCTTACAATTTTTGACTTTTGCCCTTCAGGAGATTTCAATCCATTTGAGTAGACGAGACAAATTCAGTCAGAAGGTATAAATGAGCAAGCTAGTATATAATTAAGTGACTAATGCTGTGGCAATAAACCACAGTTTACAGAAGTTTAAGTCAGGGGAGGGGCCCATGTTTCTTATTCAGCTGATACTTCCTGGTACGATTCCTCTGTCAGCCAGAAAATATTACTTGCGTTAAGTCTAAAGAAAACTGGACATTTGAAATTAGGAGAAAGTGAGCAAATAAGAGTAAAAAAATGCCCTTTGATTAAAAATAAAATAGGACTTCCCTGGTGGCGCAGAGGTTAAGAATCCTCCTGCCAATGCAGGGAACACGGTTCGAGCCCTGGTCCAGGAAGATCCCACTGAAGAGTAGCCCCCGCTCACCGCAACTAGAGAAAGCCCGCGTGCAGCAACGAAGACCCAACGCAGCCAAAAATAACTAAATAAAAAATAAATTAATAAAAAAAAGAAACGAGAGAAAAATAAAATAATCCCTTAAGTCACACTGAGGCAACTAGAAAGTACTGTTAACATCCATTCATTCATTTAATAAGCTGAGTGCTTTCTTTGTGCCGGATATTCAGGATACAGATATAAATAAGATACATTCATGTTTTTGAGGAGCTCACAGTTCCTATGAATCATTAATTTCAATACAATATAAATGTTGGAGAAGAAACAAACACCAAATGTACTATAGAAGCACAGAGGACTCGTTATTTTATTTGGCACAGACCTTAGGTCTCAGAGTCAGGGATCCTCAGCTTTGTAAAAGATGTATTGAATACCATCAGCAGGATGTAGACATTGATCTAGGGCAGATGTCCTTACTCTGTACTACCGCCATTTTGGACCAGATAACTCTTTGTGGGGCAGGAAAGACAGGTGACTGTCCTGTGCCTATAGGATGTTTCCCAGCATCCCTGGCCTCTACCCACTAGATCCCAGCAGCACCTCCACCTCCTAGTGGTGACAATCAAGAATGTCTCCAGACATTGCCAAATGTCTCCTGGGAGGCCAAACTGTCCCCAGTTGAGAACCACTGATCTAGGAGACAAACTTATCACCTTGGATAGAAAGCAACATCTTCAGAATGGACACCTGTGAGTTGATGTGAGACCCTTTGAATTTACTCCAGGTACACATGAATTAACAATACAGTTTTCTGCTCTCAAGTTAAAGATAGTGTTCTTCATACTCTACCTGTGAGAATGCAAATGTTGTTTTGAGAATGTAAATTAATACAACTTTTATAGAGAACAATTTGGCACTACTGGTCAAAAATACAAGGTCAAATACACCTTGACGCAACAATTCCACCTTAGGTACTACTTAGGTAACCTTATGAGTAAAATAAATAAATAAGTGTACTAATTGATACAGGTACAAGGTTATTCACTGCATGAAATAACAAAAGATTAGAAGCAATGTAAATGTCCATTAATAGGGAGTGGTTAGTTACAAAAATTATGGCGCTTCCATATAACGATATACAAGCAGCCTGATTTAATAACAACGACACTCTTTATGTATTGCTATGGAATAGCCTCCAAAATATATTGTTAAGTAAAAGAACAAATAAAACAAAACCAAAACACAATGATAGTTAGAAAAAACCCTAAGATACAGAGCAGTATGTTTACTGTGCTACCAGCTGTGTTAAAAAGGGCAAAATGAATATGTTTTGCTTGTATATACATAAAATATCTCTGCAAGGATAAGTAAGAAATTGCTTTCAGAGGAGGGTAACTGGGTGCCTGGGGGGTAGGATGGGTGGAAGACTTTTCATTCTATATCCTTTGGTACTGTTTGAATTTTAAACTATATGAATGTATTACCTATTCAAAAATAATTGAAAATTTAAAAGCTGGCGCCCCGCTGCCTGGCAAAACTGAACAAGCCTGCACCCTGAAGCTTTTCTATCATTGGTGATGGATTTGTGCCGATCTCTCCTTCCACACTCTTTCCATCTGCTCTTTGCTCTGCAAGGAGATCAGCCCAGAATGCAACCAGTTAAAAAGAAACCATAATTCCTTTCTCCATTTTTGTTATCTACAAGCTTCACGCTAGATGATGTAATTATTTTTCAAAGTCAAGAGCTGACAAATGCTTTTTAAAGCGATGTCTGTTGGGCCACAAAATAAAGTTTACTTAAGTTTCTTTTCCCAGACTCTCTGACTCCTTTTTATCAGTTCATTTCTTTTTTTTCCCTCCTTTCCTATTCTTGGTAGCTTGAGCAGTTGGTCCTCAAACCATATATACCTCAAACAACCAATCCAAGGATGACCTAAAGCCAAACTCTGGGAAACTGGGTCAAACCATCAATGAAAATGATTAAGAAAAATTTATTCATTTTGCCGATATTTTGAGAATCAACTACATGTTAAGACATAAAGTTTAGAAAACATTTTAATCCAGTTATCAAATCCACGTCTTCTATCTCCATATCACACTCCTTGGTCTCATTGAGCCAGTTCTGAAAAACACACCCTGCACTTGCTGTTCATGTTGTCCTTCTAAAACAAACATACACTATGTCACTTCTCTGTGCAAAACAGTTTTAATGGTTCCCCATTACCTACAAAATAAGATACATGCTCCTCAGCACAGTTTAAAAACCTTCACTATCTGATCCATTTCTCTTGTAACAGTGATATCCTCTCTCATCCTCTGTCAGACCTTGTATGCTACTTACTTTTCTTCCAGCCAGCTTCAAAGAGGGTTATCTTTATTTTACAGATGAGAAAACTGGGGCTCAGAGAAATCCAGCTCACCAAAGTTGCACATTCAGTAAGCGGCATAGTTGGAATTCAAATCCAGGTGAGTCTGAACCCACACTCTACTGCGTCCAAGAGCACAAAATGGGAGGTAAAAATGAATTCATGATGTATGCACATTAAAGACAGCAAGGGGGGGGATCTGCAAAGCATTTTGGAAAGATAATATCTCCCTAAGACCTTTTCTGATCACATCAACCCAAAGTGATTGTCCCACCTCTCGTCTCTGGTAGTAGATTGTTCATTGTTGTACCGACGGCACCTTGTACATTGTGCCTTATCCTTTGTCCTCCAGGTGCAGAGGGCACAAATAGTGCAGAGGCAGGAGCTTGTGGGGAAGAGCGACGAGCTTAGCGTGGCAGTGGGAGCTGAGTAGGAGGGCAGGGGAGTGACATCAGGTGGAGGGATCGCACAGGGCTTCTGTAGGTCTTTGCTCATGGGTCGCCTTCCCAATGAGGTCCCTCCAGACCAGCCTATTATTAAATCGTCAATCCTCTGACTTCCACTCTCTGTCACTTCTGAAGTCCTACTAAGCTTACTTATAATTCTACTTCTGGGACCTGAGCCTGAGGAAGTAAACAAAATGACCGGTAAGTGTTTGTGATCCGCGAAGCTCACTGGAGGGTTATACAGCAGAAGTTCTCTGCATAACCCCGCCCAGCTAAAGAGCTTTCCACTCTGAACACAGGCTTTACTGGTGAGGCTCATGACTCATGGACCTTGTAGCTGGTAGCCCTCTCTCTGGTGGTCCTGCCGGGCTCTGCTTCTATCACTTACATCGTATTAAGACCGAGAGTCAGCGGCTCTTCCTGAACTTGCCAGTGCCAGTTGCCCTTGTTCTTGTCACCCCATCATTTGACTACAACTGTATTGCATTACAAGGATAACTTGAGGGGAAAAGTGTTTTTGTTTCCTGGAAACTAAGTTGAATGCTTTGGTAAGACTTGACAAAAGTGGGTGACTACAAAAAAGGAGCGATTGAATTAGGAATGGGTGAGACACAGCTATAAAAGGGGAAAATAATTGTAAACACTTAACATTCTTAATTAGAAATGCTTTGCTTCACTTTAACAAAACTGAAGTAGAAAAATATTGAGAGTCCATTATGGGTTTACATAAGAAAGAGGTTACAGAATTCCAACCAGTGGTTCTATTCTCAAAGAAAACATCTGCCCTGTATCAAAAGGCTAGTGAATGATGCGAATTCAAGTGTTTTAGCTGGAGGGAAAAAAATCTTAGGAATATACGTATCATTTTCATAATTCCTCATTTTCTCTAATTTTGATCAATTGTATCAGTAAGTTGTGATGCTACAGGCTGCGAGAAATTTATATCTAATATAATATGTAGAGAAAATACATATGTAGAAAAAAATATTAGAAGGAAATGTGTAAAATGGTGAGTCAATATATAGTAGTTTTATGGGTGATTTTTAAAACTT
The DNA here is from genome assembly GCF_003031525.2 of Neophocaena asiaeorientalis asiaeorientalis. Classification (NCBI taxonomy): domain Eukaryota; kingdom Metazoa; phylum Chordata; class Mammalia; order Artiodactyla; family Phocoenidae; genus Neophocaena; species Neophocaena asiaeorientalis. The sequence goes on along the minus strand of NW_020185337.1, from coordinate 19,312,428 downwards.
TATTCTTTTGTACTTTTAAGTCCCTGTAAACACAGTCTGAGCTCAGCTGTGTAAAACTTAGCAAAACATGTAAATAAGAGTAAGAATGGAGAAACACGATTACTGCCGAATCAAACTCCATAGCCCTGAGGCTTCCTATTTTATAACGCATGTTAAAATCTTGGGTTTCCCATCGCTAAGAGTATTCATGGTGTAAAAATGCGAAGGGTGTTTTTTTCGTACGTTGCTCTCTCAGACCTTGTGTTATCTTGATGCACTCTCTGGGTTTTCAGCTATTACACCAGCTCTTTACTTTGTCTAAACCAGTTCTGCACGCGAGTCCCCAGTATACAATTAGACTCCACTAGATACCTGGGAAGAAATCTGGGGTTACACCTGCCCCACTGAGGTAGTCTTCTATGTTGCTGCCTTAGAAGGATTACAGTCGCCCTGATGTCTCTGGTTCAACAGCATTTACACGCCTTTCCTAGGAGTTGCTTATCCCTGCTCCTGGGCAGTCCTGGACCTTCTTTCCTGCCTGGACTCCAGCCAGTCTCTGGCTTCTGCTTTAAGCCACTGACATGCCACAGTCATTTCTCTCCTCTTGTTCTAAGATGTATTACCTCCTCTTTCTGTTTGTTAACGTCTGAACGTGCTACATGAATTTGAGTCAGACCTTGAATGACAGGGAAGATTTCAACTGTACAAAGGGGAAAGACACAGACACGAAAAGAAAGACGCAGGCATGGGGAAAATATACCAGTTGTTCGAGGAAGAGTGGGTTGTCCTGAAAATTTAAACATAGTGTGCTCATGTGTAGGAGTGTCCCTAAGAATGTTTACCAGCCAGTACACGCCTGCAGGGACCTGACTTGTCAGGTGGGATGCTATCCGTGAAACAACCAATACTGGTATGCAGTGCCATAAAAGTGGCCATCGGGAGCTAAAAGCTGATATGGTAGAACAGGTGAGACTGGAAAACCTTTAATGGCTTTGTTGACATATTTGGGGTTTTTCTGGTGGGCAGTAGGAAGCTACCAGAGCTTTTCCAACAGGACAGTGAGACAATTAGAAAGTTTACAAAGGAAGCAGGTTTCGAGTTGCACTGACTAGTCGAAAAGAATCCACAGTTAGGGAGATCAATTACAAGGCTGCCGCCGCGTCAAAGGGAGGGGAGCAGCCCATCGATGTCGTTGGTAGTAAGAGAAAAGAGATGAGAAAACTATGGCAGAGGTGGCATGTGGGAAGCAAGGTGAGGGAAGGAATGAAGGATGATTCCAAGATTTCCAATCAGAGTGACTGGGAGGATGTTGGGAAGGTTGACAAGACGATTAAAGAACAGGGACCAAGGCTGGACCGGAAGACTTTGAATGGGTTCACCCGCCAAAGGTTGGGTGAACGGCATGAACTGGGGGTTGGGGGCTGTAGCTACTCCCCACTGCTCTCTCTATGTCCCTGAATTCACTCCAAACCCATATAATCCAATAAAAATAGTGCACTTAATATGCAGCCTCCCTTTGCAATTACAATGGCCCTGCAATTCCCTTTTATATAGAAATTCTGGAGCCACTACTAAGGTACCTAAGTGGTGAAAGATGGGACTGGCAGGTCTACAAGCAGTAGTGTGCCGGATCTCTGTAATCAGTAGGTCTGTAATCAGTGACATCACCGGCAAACTCCAAATCTGAAGGGTATTTTTCTCCCGGAGAGCCCGTTGTTAAATATTTATACCATTCCTGAGAAGCCGGCTATGGAAGTAAGGAAAACAGTGAAGCTCTTGAATGATTGTAAGGCAAATCAGTTGGAAGGCGAAAGGGAGAAGCATAGGATTTTGAGGTATGCTGGATATACACGTTATCAAGGTTGAAGGAAGGTGGGATGGCAGAATTTATTCCCACCTGGAAGGAATCCCTAAACATTTCTCAGTTCTTAGTTTCTCGAGAGAAAAATTTCTTCTGATTTTTAAGACAGTGGTTCATACTCCGGTACAAATGACGTTTTTCAAAGATGGCCATTGTAGGCGGCATCTGCCTCTCATCCTTCCTGTGGCAGTGGTGCTGCTGGATTTCCTCTGCAAATTTGGTTAATTATTCAACAGAGCAATAGTGATTTTTTTTCAGTGGGCTAGCATGCTTAATGTGTAGCGGTGTTTAAAAGATAACAATTCACCTCGATAGTATATCACTAGACTTCTCTTTGAGGGCACCTTTCTGGAAGTAGGTCTGTGTTGAAATGTCCACCGCATCCCTCTACAACCACATCGGCCTGGCCTTTCTCCTCCCTCCTCCAAAAGGCTAGTGTCGCTGGTAGCCACTCTTTTCATAATGAATCATTTCTAAGGCTTAATCCCTCAACTGTGACATTTATTACAGAAATTGCTAACCAGAGCAGGCAGGATACAAGAGGTGATTATGGCTAAATGACATTTTGGTTGGATTAAGGTTAAGATGCCCATTATTTAGAACCATAGACTCCCATACAGGACAAAACACAGTTCTTCAAGCCTACTCAGGTGTTGAAAAAAACTATCGATTAAGCAACAGCGATTCCCGTTTTCAAGGCAATGAGTAGGCACTATCAAAGAATCTAACCTTTTGCTATGTGGTTTGACACATAATTGGTGATCAAAAATAGTTGTGGAGAGACAGGAATATTTTTCTGTAGCTATAGGATTCTCATTGCACTAAGCTTTAAATCAAATAGTTGAGGAACTAAGGTAATACGTGTCCCTTTCACTTAAAACACTTTTAGGACTGTCAGCTTAATTTAGCCAACCAATAGCATGTAAATCTTGAGCATGTATTTATTCTCTTAGTCAACCTGAGTATCTTAAATTCTCATTCGGGGAGAAAACTATTACACGAGACCTGTTGATTAATTACCATTTTAATCATGAACTTTTATTTTTATTTTTTGTTTGCGGTACGCGGGCTTCTCACTGTTGTGGCCTCTCCCGTTGCGGAGCACAGGCTCCGGACGCACAGGCTCAGCGGCCATGGCTCACGGGCCCAGCCGCTCCGCGGCATGTGGGATCCTCCCGGACCGGGGCACGAACCCGCGTCCCCTGCATCGGCAGGCGGACTCTCAACCACTGTGCCACCAGGGAAGCCCTTAATTACCATTTTAAAGTTACCAAAGCAGAGTACATAGTGACATGAAAAAACATAAAGGAGGTGCAGAGAGGGATATGATAAATTGATTGACCATGAAAAGGACAAAAGGAGTGGGAGAAAAAAAAGATAATCTGGTGGTCTTAGTACAGCTTCTCAGGGATGAAGAAGGTAGCTTAACATTGATAACCTCTGGGGTCTACATCAAATCTTTGTGACTAAGTCGGTCACCTCGCAATTTGCTTTGATGCTAAGAAAACGAAGGTCAGTTAACTAGAATCAAATTAACTTATCAAAGTTGCCAGACAAAGGTAGGCCTCACTGAGTCTACACTGAAATACCAATGGTTCATCTATCTCTTACTCTTTCAAACACATTTTGTTCTTATACGTATTATAACATATTTGGCATTTTTACGTTTTCGTTTGCTAGGGCATCTTTCCTATAAATCTTATGCATGGAGATACACACAGGAGAAACAATAACTCATCACATATATTGCTAAGGGCCAAGTGAATGACAGAACACAAGATGCAGCATGATACAGACGCTGGAATGTGGCACAGCAGAGAAGGATAAGAGCGCATTGGGGAAGTGGCGATTGAGGGAGGAGGCAAACATTTCAGAGGCTACAATGCTGAAGGACACCTACAGTGGTGAGTCTGTGAATCAGAAGGATTTGACACTATGAACACGATATGTCAGACTAAGGAAAATTGAGTATCGTTTTGAAGAGTGTACACCCCATCACAGAGGTTAGCAATATGTTATGATGTGGAAACGTATTTCGTTGAGCACATACTGTGCTCTAGGTGTTCTTATGTCCTAAAGACTTCCTAAGCATGATCTCATTTAAATAACCCTATGAGGTAGTACTCATTTAACTCACATTTTATAGTTGATGAAACTGAAGCTTATGAAATTTAATTAACTTACCCAAAGTCAATAGCTCACAAGCGATACCTCTGGGTTCAGAGTTCAGATTCTTTCAGCTCATTGAAGTGCTTGGATTAGGAGTGAAGCACACAGGACAGGGATGGCGGCATCAAAGGGCAGTGGGCAGTACGTGGGTATATGGGAACGCTGGGGGGAGTGGAGTGAAGGCAACGGACAGGTGGTTAAAACAACAGTCTGGACAAGCAGTGAGAAGGAAAGTGGAAAGAGAAAGACATCATGGATGCAATACATCTTTTGACGGAAGAATTACCAGGACTTGAAACTCTAACTGGTTAGAGGGGATGATGGAAGAAACAAGAACCTGGAGACTGGGCCTACGTGTTGGTGGGAAGGCTGTAAAAAGTAGGTCTTTAATATAAGCCTGCAGGGAGTGGATGGAAAGGGGAAGGCAGTACGGTCACAGAATGGTAATTGCTGGTGCTGGGTATTGGACGAGTTACACTTTACCACAGCACACAGGACTCTGCTAGTCCCATAACGAGTTTCCGAGTTTTATGTTCAATCATACCATTATGGCAGTCATGATTATATTAGCACTTACTATTTTAAGATTTATAAAAAGAACATTTTCTTTTCACATTCTCAATCACTCTTTGGGCGTTAAACTCAAATTTCCATTGACCCTGATTTTGTTTGGTACTCTTCTAATGGCATGTTTCTAATTGTTTGAAAAGAACTGTGGTTAATGGGATTTTTGCTTCGGTGGAATACTCGGGCTACGACAAATTTTTCTCTGTCGATATATTAGCTATACCAGTGGATTTCAAGTTTTGACACAATCCAGCTTTAAAAAAATACCTCACAATCCAGTACACACATTTGTAGCCAATTGTTTAGTCCACTAAAATAAAATGGTACTAAAAACAATAGTTCTGATATTTCTATTCAATTCCATCCCATTTAAAAATGCTGACTAGATGCAAACTATTATATATAGAATGGATAAACAACAAGGTCATACTGTATAGCACAGGGACTATATTCAATATCCTGTAATAAACCATATGGAAAAGAATAGGAAAAAGAATATACATACACGTATAACTGAATCACTTTGCTGTACACCAGAAACTAACACAATGTTGTAAATCAGCTATACTTCAATAAAGTAAATTAAAAAAAAATGCTGACTAAAACCTACCAAATTGATATCTGTAGTGACCCAAAGATTGAAAAACAGACAGTTTAACTCAGAGCGCCAAATAAGAGGTAACCATGTGTTCAGCTTGGGCCTCTGGTGCCCGGCACAGAATCTAACACATAGAGCTTTAGAGATGTTGCAGACAAGAAAGAGGGAAGGTATCACATCTTTTTGGTAGATCATTTATTTTTCTTAAGAAATATCTGGTAAATTCATTGCATGACCATCTCTGTTTATGCCATCTGCAAATTTAGTAAATGTGTTCCCAAGTCCCAGATAATCCCAACTATAGCATTAATCTAACAGCTACAACAAATTGGAGCTTAAATCTTCTGAAGGTCATGGACAGGCATAGGAGCTATAGATGTGGCAAAAGGAGCTTCAGCCTCTTTGGCAAGCACTGTGTCCTGGTGACTTTTGCATTTTCCAAGAAGGGGCCAGGCAAACTGTGTGTGTCCGTGTGTGTGCGTGCAGTGGGTACATTCACGCATGGGTGCAGAGGGAGGAAACCAACTAACCTAAGAGTAAAGCAGTGCCTTTGTCTGAGAAGAGAACTCAAATAGAAGACAGGTTTGGCCCTGTGATTTGAGTAATAGGACAAAAGCTAGATATCTAATTTTAAAGTTTTACCAATGATGTTTATACATTGTATTATTGAAGATATTCTTTTTTTTTTGAAGTGTTTTTGATGTGGACCATTTTTAAAGTCTTTCTTGAATTTGTTACAATCTTGCTTCCGTTTTATGTTTTGGTTTTTTGGCCCCAAGGCATGTGGGATCTTAGCTCCACGACCAGGGATGGAACACACATCCCCTGCATTGGAAGGCGAAGTCTTAACGACTGGACCGCCAGGGAAGTCCCATTTCAAGATATTCTCATCAATAATAAAATGATAGCATCCTGCCTAGAGTCAGCAGCCACTCCATGCTAGACGGGGTTAGCACATTCTTTGACCTCAGGTTGTATTTGAGTATTTTGGAATCAGTCGGAAAAAAAGGAATCAAAACAGAGATAAAAAACAACAGGATAGCTTTCTTGTTCCTTCCTCAGAACAGATTCGGATTCCCCGACAGTTGGACTAGATTTGCTCTGGCAGCTCTGTGCCCCTGCTGACATGCTGAGAATTGCGTCCATCCTTGCAGGAGGGGCAGAATGCAGCCCTTCTTCCTCCTCACTCATTTCCGGCCAGCACTGCAAAGAGCCCTAGGAAAATGATTGCGCAACCCCTTCATTGGCTGTTATTTATTTCTTCCTTAATGAAATAGACCTTTGTTTGCCTCCCTGTCAACGTCACCAGTAATGACGAACTGTAATGTCGTCACCATAATGCAATCTGGGATCCTAATCAGACTGGTTAATATTTGCCAACACATTTCAGAAAGAAAAAAAGGAAAACAAAATCCTAATCTGCCTAAGTGATCTTAACAGTGGGTCAGTTTCATGTGGTTCTCTCAGTTCCATAATAAATAATGTCTACAGTTTACTTAGGCCAGGCAGACTTAATTTCAAGGGAAGTTCCTCTGAGCCTTACCTGTCTCAAGAGACTTGAAATTCCAGGAAATTATTGCTTAAAAACAGAATTACCTGTTTTGGAGCTCAAGAGCTATCTTGTCCCTCTGCCATATAGCAAATAATATAGAGTATTTCTTGATACTAACAATGAATTACCAACCATTCTTTCATAAATATTTATTGATCACCTACTATGCACCAGGTATAAACATGCATAATTGTATTTTATACAGTTTTTACTCCTTATTTATTCTATCAACTGTCTATACACTGATCCTCTAAAAATTAATTTAAAAAATTTTATCCAAGTATCGTTGACATACAATATTACGTTAGTTTCAGGTATACAACATAGTGATTCAATTATTTTTATAGCTTACACACCATACAAAGTTATTGCAATATTACTGACTATATTCCCTGTGCTGTACATTACATCCCCATGACTTTTTAATTTTAGAACTGGTAGTCTGTACCTCTTAATTCCCTTCACCTATTCCGCGCATCCCCTGACCCCCCTCCCCTCAGAGGGCAACCACCACTTTGTTCTATTCTTGTTTCTGTTTTGTTACATTTATTTGTCTTTTAGATTCCACATATAAGTTAAAATATACACTGATCTTTAGGTCCCTTTCTGAATATTTTAATTTAATTATTATAGTTTTGCTAATGATATTCTAATTCACATTTTAATGTAATCTTTCTTAATTATAGATCCCTTTCATTATTTACTATTGCACTAGACACTTCTGTTATTACCTAGAATTTAGATTTTCCTTTTCCTTATTTATACATGTAGAAACACTAGCTGAAAAAGATACCCTCAGTAGTTTCTTTTAAAAAAATTTTATACAATAGAAATAGACATATTGATATAATATCCTTTTTATAAGAACATATAAAAATGGCATCACCGGCCACGGTGACCCATGGGGAAAAGGATAAAGAGAAATTAATTAATTATTTAAATAATTAAACAAGATAGCGTCCTTTACAGACCAGTGCTCATAAACTGAGTTGAGAAATATGATTAATGCAACCAACAACAATAACTATAAGTAATTTTAGAATATAAAAAATTTAAAGAAGAAACTTAAAAATTCCTAATGTCACTCTGGAAATACCATTAAACTTTTTTTTAAAATTAAGACTTTAGTTTTAAAAAGCAGTTTAAGGTTTATAGCAAAACTGATAGGAAGATAGAGACATTTTTTATATACCCCTAACCCCACACATGCATAGCCCCCACTATTAACGGCCCCCAGCAGAGTGGTGTATCTGTTACAATTGATGAACTGACATGGACACAGCATTATCACCCAACGTCCACAGTTTACATTAGGGTTCATTCTTGGTTTGTACATTCTGTGGGTTTGGACAAATGTATAATGACGTGTTCCCATCATTATGGTACCATACAGAGTAGTTTCAGTGTTCTATTTCACTCTGTGCTCCACCTATTCATCCCTCCCCTCCCTGCCCTTCTTTTTTAGTACATGTGCTGCCTGAGTGAGCACCCTCCCTGCCCTTTTAATCCCTGGAAAACACTGATCCTTTTTAAAAAAATTGTTTTTGATGTCTGTGTTTTCTCTTTTGTTTTTTTTTAAATTTATTTATTTTTTATACAGCAGGTTCTCATTAGTTATCTATTTTATACTACTGCTTTTGCTATTCAGGGTCTTTTGTGTCTCCATACAAATGTTACGATTTTTTTGTTCTAGTACTGTGAAAAATGTCACTGGTAATTTGATAGGGATTGCACTGAATCTGTAGATTGCTTTGGGTAGTATAGTCATTTTCACAATATTGATTCTTCCAATCCAAGAACATGGTATATCTCTCCATCTGTTTGTGTCATCCTTGATTTCTTTCATCAGTGTCTTATAGTTTGCAAAACAGTGATCTTTTTACTGTCTCCATAGTTTTGCCTTTTCCAGAATGTCATATAGTTGGAATTATACAGTATGTAGCCGTTTCAGATTGGCTTCTTTCATTTAGTAATATGCATTTAAGGTTCTTCCATGTTTTTTCTCTTCTTAGCACTGAATAATATTCCACTGTCCAGAAAAACCATTGCTTACTTATTCATTCATCTACTGAAAGACATCTTGGTTGTTTCCAAGTTTTGGTAATTATGAATAAAGCTGCTATAAGCATCCATGTACAGGTTTTCATGTGACTATCAGTTTTCAGCTTATCTGGGTAAATACCAAAGAGCGCAACTGCTGGACTGTATGTTAAGAGTATGTTTAGCTTTGTAAGAAACTGCCAAAGTGTTGTCCAAAGTGGCTGCACCATGTTGCATTCCCACCAGCAGTGAATGAGAGTTCCTGTTGCTCCACATCCTCATCAGCATTTGGTGTTATTATTTTTTTGGATTTTAGTAATTCTGACTGGTGTGTAGTGATATCCTGTTGTTGCTTTAATTTGCATTTCTCTGATGACATGTGATGTGCGGCGTCTTCTCACATGCTTATCTGCTATCTGTGTATCTTCTTTGGTGAAATATCTGTTAAAGATTTTTGGCCCATTTTAAAATCAGGTTGCTTTTTTTCTTGTTGAGTTTTGAGTTCTTTGCATATTTGAATTAAGAGTCCTTTTTCAGGTTTGTCTTATGAAAATATTTTCTTCCAATCTGTAGTTTGCCTTCTCATTCTGTTGACATCATCTTTCATAGAGCATAAGTTTTTAATTTTAATGAAGTTCAGTTTATCAATTTTTCCTTTCATGGATTGTGCCTTTAGTGTTGTATCTGAAAGGTCACCACCATATCCAAGGTCATCTTGGTTTTCTCCTATGTGATCTTCTAGGAGTTTTATAGTTTTGCATTTTACATTTAGGTCTATGATCCATTTTGAATTAATTTTTGTGAAGAGTGTAAGATCTGTGCCTAGACTAACTTTTTTGCATGTGGATGTCCAGTTGTTCCAGTACCGTTTGCTGAAAAGACTATCTTTGCTTCATTGTAGTGCCTTTGCTCTTTTCTTCATGATCAGTTGACTGTATTTATGTGGGCCTATATCTGGCTCTAATGACATTTCAGTGTTCCATTGATTTATTTGTTCTTTCACCAATACCAGACTGCCTTGATTACTGTAGCTTTACAGTAAGCCTTGAAGTTTGGTAGCGTCAGTCCTTCAACTTTGTTCTTCTTCAGTATTGTGTTGGCTATTCTAGGTCTTTTGCTTCTCCACATAAACTTTAGAATCAGTTTGTCAAGATCACAAAATAACTTGCTGAGATTTCAATTGGTTTTTCATTAAACTTATAGATCAAGTTGGGAAGAACTGACATTTTGCCATTACTGACTCTTCCTATCCATGAACATCTCTTCATTTATTTACTTCTTTGATTTCATTCACCAGAGTCCTGTAGGTTTCCTCACAGATTTTGTACATATTTTGTTAGATTTATACCTAAATATTTCATTTGGGGGGTGCTAACATAAATGGTGGTTAGTTTCTTTTGAAAAACTAGACATCACTCTTATGTTTCTCTACAGAAATAACAGGTAATCTGTTACACATGAGAAGTATATCCTCCCCTCACTCATCCCAAAGCCTCCAAAACTAAAAGAGAAGAAACACAAATGTATTAGAAAATAATGTGAGTGCACTGCAATCTGTAAAGAAACAGGGAAAGAACAGTTTCAGATTATTATTATTGTCAGGTATATTGGCAGTGTTTCCCAGCCTTTTCTCTATTACTCACATGACGGGCATTCAAAGGTGGTGGTATCATCATTTCTCCTACTCTCATTTTTAGAGTGGGTATGTTGGCTGGGTATGTTGGTTGCCTGCCAAGAATCCAGCAGGTGGAGTTTGGCTCCTGCAGCGTTAGTCGGAACATATACTTAATATTCCCATAATGGGGAGAGGAGGGATACATTCATAAAATGATAGGTTATAATAATACATGTCAAATGTAAGACTGGATACTATAATGTAAGACCAGACACTACAAAGCTCCTAGAGAAAAACTTAGGCAGAACATTCTTTGACATAAATCGCAGCAGTATTTTTTTGGATCGTCTCCTAGAGTAATGGAAATAAAAGCAAAAGTAAACAAATGGGACCTAATCAAACTTAAAAGGTTTTGCACAGCAAAGGAAACCATAAACAAAACAAAAAGACAATCTATGGAATGGAAGAAAATATTTGCAATTGATGCAACTGACAAGGGATTAATTTGCAAAACACACAAACAGCTCATGCAGCTCAATAACAAAAAAACCCAAACAACAATCAAAAAATAGGCAGAAGACCTCAATAGACATTTCTCCAAAGAAGACATACAGATGGCCAACAGACACATGAAAAGGTGCTTAACATTGCTAATTATTAGAGAAATGCATGTCAAAAATACATGGTTTTGTGACTATGGTAAGATATCACCTCCTACCAGTCAGAATGGCCATCATCAAAAAGTCTACAAATAATAAATGCTGGTGAGGGTGTGGGGAAAACGGAACCCTCCTACACTGTTGCTGGGAATGTAAATTGGTGCAGCCACTATGGAGAACAGTCTGGAGGTTCCTTAAAAAACTAAAAATAGGGCTTCCCT
>NW_020185337.1:19276253-19298753 GCF_003031525.2 Neophocaena asiaeorientalis asiaeorientalis | reverse complement strand
CCAGGGAGGGACCAGGAACCCCAGGGAACACAGGCTGAACTATATTCTACTTTCAAACCACTGTGCTGTCTCGTGCTGACCCAGATGTTGCTCTACGTGGCTGCCTGCCCATTATCACTCCACCTATCAGATCTACAACTTGGCTTTTCCCCTTGTGTCATGGGACCTTGGAGAGTCAGTCCACAACAGTGACCTTAGATTACTTGTCTGCAGAGAGGAAATTGTCATGTTTCACTGCTGGGCCACTTGCTGGGCCTTAGTCATTCCAAACTCCTTTTTTCCGTCCTCTGTCCTTGGGTGTCTGAGGCTCCTGGGTATAATTTCTTGTCACTAGTGGCTCATTATTTGACTCATAAGGCCCAACCTTCAGCACTGCATTCCACCCAGCCTCACGCTGCCATCACTGGTGACCTCGATGTGGATGAATCCTTCATCTTAGTTGACCTCTTAGCCACATTCAACACGTGACTATTTCTTCTTTGAAATGTGTGCCTCTCTTGGCCTCCATGACCTGCAGTTTATTCGCTTTCTTCTGTATTTCTCTGCAGTCCGCCTTGGGTAGCTTTTCCTCCTTAGCTCTAACTGCCAGAGTTTGTTAGATTTATTCCTCGGCCTTTTCCCCCTTTTCCTTAAAGGGGATCTTACCTAATCCCACAGCTTTATAACCCATCTTATCAGTTACTTTTAGCTGCAGTATTGCTGGGTAACGAACTACGCCAGAGCTCAGTGTCGGACAGCAGTGAGCATTTTCCGCATGAGGAAATTGAGACTCATTGAGAAATGTTACCTTTCGGGGACATAAGTGACCTAAGCCTTCAAATCTGATTCTTGGATCGCTGCATTTTCTACTGTATTATGAATTTAGAAAGAAAGGAACCATCCTATCCATCTCATTTCTACCAATAGCCAGTGTGGAGTAACCACATTTCAAAATACTTTTTTAAAACTCACCCATGTTTGTTCTCCAAAACGCTGTACAAACATGCCATTAACGTCTCTTGTTAACCTCCTTTATTTGATACTTAAATGAGAGCTTTCATCCATTTGCACAACTATACTATCATATTCAAATTCTCTTTCTCTCTAAACCATTGTGAATGGTCAATCCCTGTGAAAGGATTAATTACACGCGATTTTCAAGTTCAGTGTAATATAATGTTACACCTTTGGAATGAAAGAGGTATCCATTAAGATTCTTTCGCGCCACATAGCAACAGATGATCCTGGTTAGCTTACAGAGAAGGGGGATTTATTGGAATAATAATAACAAACACCTATAGCGCTTACTTTGAGTAAGCATTAAACTCATGAATTCCTAGAGAACCCTGTACATAGGCACCATTACTAGTCCCACAGATAGGGAAACCAAGGCACAGAGAAGCTAAGTGAGAACTTGCTCCAGGTCACGCAGGTAGGATGTGGCCAAACTGGATTTGAACCCAAGCCATGTGGCTTCACAGTCTTTGGCACTATAGCCTATCAAAGGATATGGGGTAGTCACAGAATTGAAGGAGAGGCTACAGAAGCAAGGTAGAAGAGGGTAGAAGCCAGGGTATGGTAAAGAACTGTCACTGGGATAAGTTAACTCTCATCGTCCCCTCCCCCATCCCCCAAACCCCTGTACCAGTTAAGGCACCAGATTCAAAGCCCTAGGAGAGAGGCACAATTGACCCTTGCCTGGGGAGGACAGGGCATCTTGTCTAAGAGTTCTAAGGCTGCAAACATAGCAGAACAATCAATTCCCCAAGAGGAAATGGGAGCGTTGTTCCAAAAGGACAGGGAATGGACTTGGGAAAGGTAGCCAGCAAAAAATGCCCATTTCATGGAGAATGAAGGAAAGATTTTTATTCCTATTAACAAGATGTCCACGTAGCAACTGTATGAGAAACCCCTCAACTGTCATAAGAACATGTCCTCATAGACTCCTTTATTTGTAGGAGATATCCCTAACACTTCTCCACCTTCCACCTCTTCCCCAAGGCCACCCTGTAGAACCCATATTTTCCCACTCGAGTTGGATCACAGCATGCTTAAATCCCCATCATTAGGGGAAACCTCTTCGCTAACCCCACGGAGCTATTGACTCCAACAGATCTTCGATTCCCTCACAATCCAACTTCTTGAAAAGACAGTCCAAAATCCCTACACGCCTCCCTTTCTCCAAATCTACTATGGTCTTGTTTCTTCCTCTGTTATTACTGCCACTCCACTGAAACTGGCCTTGCTAAAGCCATCAATGACTGGATTCTGCCAAAACGAACACTTTCCTCTCCTTATCTCTGCTGACTTCTCAGTAGCACGTGACAGTCTGCGCACTGTGTCCTTCTGGAAGCTCTCTTATCTGTGGTATGCTCTCCCTGGGTTTTCCTCTTTTTTCTACAGAAATCTCCTCTTTAATGCATTCTTTGGTTCTTTTTTCCTCAGTTAATTTCCTAAATGTTGTCACTTCCCAGACCTTCTGCTCCTCTCACTTTTTGCACTCAACTTGAGGGACACAATTACTTATATGTTCATGAATCTCAAATCTCAAGCCAGAACTGCCTGTTGATCGCCAAAATAGCAGCTGTCCACTTAGCCGTGTTACTGGTACCTCAAATAGGTCCCAAAACTCATCCACCTTTACCTCTAAGCATGTTCCTCCTCCTTAATTATCTCAGCGAATGTCAGCTCCATCTCCTCACGCAAGCCAGAAACTTCAAAGCCATTCTTGTCTTTCTCTTCCCCTCCTTCACATCTAACTAGCCACCCTGTCTCAGAGATCCTTCTTTCTGCCTATCTCCTCCATGAACCACCTCTTCTCTAGTCTCCCTGCTGCTGATGTAATGTAGGCGCTTATCTTTTCTTGCCAGAATTATTTCAAGGACTTCCTATATAATCTCTCTGCCTGCAACCTGTACCTTCTTCTATTCTCCACACTGCTGCCAGAGAGATTTTCTAAAATGAAAATATGATCGTGTACCTTCCAGAATTAAAATCCTTCTGTGACACCCACACATTTCATGAGGAAATTCAAATTCCTGAGCTTGGCACACAGAACTCTTTGTGACGAAGCTCCTGTTACCTCTTAAGCCTCATAACTTGTTAGGATTCCCAGAGCCTTTCAATCCAACCATTGGCAAGCATCCATGGTTGCTCCAACATGTCAAGGTCTCCACGTGGCTTTATCCATGCTGCTTCCTATTTCTTAAATGCCCTCTGTACTAGCTGAATACTGTCCCCTAAAATTCAGGTCCACCCAGAACCTGTGAATGTGACCTTAATTCTCAACTAGGGTCTTAATAGATAGAATCAAGTTAGGATATGTTATAAGAAGAGGGAAATATGGACAAAGACAAAAATACAGGGGAGAATGTCCCGTGAAGAGATAGGAGCAGAGATTGGAATGATGTATTTACAGAGCAAGGACTGCTGGCAACCACCAGAAGCTAGGAGAGGGATATGGAACAGATTCTCCCTCAGAGCCACTGGAAGGAACCAACCCTGCTGACACCTTGGATTCTAGCCTACAGAACAGTGAGAGAACAAATTCCTGTCATTTCAAACCACCCAGTTTGTGGTATTTTGTTACGACAGCTCTAGGAAGCTAACTGTTCCTAACTCTTTACTCCTTTGTGAACCTCAGCTCAGCTCAGCATCTCCTCCTCTGGGAAGCCTTCTTGGAACTTTCCCACCCTAAGCCTTTCCCAGTCCCTGCTTTAGATACCTCCCCTCTGTCCTCTCATTGCATCTGTGCATATCTCCATTATAATGCATTGCTATGCTGTCCATCATTGTTGTTTTTTTTTTTTTTCCTTTGTTTTTCTTTGTTAGGCAGTAAGCTCTGAGAGAGTATAGAGAGGGTGCCTACATGGCAGCTCCAGTATCCTGCATGGCACTAACAAGAGAAAAAATACATGCAGTTAATATTGGTAAAAGTTAACATGCCTCAAAAGAAGTGTGATTTTATTTCCTTCAAATAGAAAGTTACAAATCATCAAGTAGAGTGGATATAAATTAATGGGAAAAATAAGATCTCACATAAGAGCAACGATGTGCAACGTGCTGCCAACAAAATTACTTGAGCATAAAGGAAGAGCTGTTTCTATTACTGAAGTTAATTTTGTTCACTAGCAATGATGAGAATTATGTCCATGCTATCTCAAATCATGAATTGTTTGCTTTGCATTTTTTTTTTACTGCTTTGACTAGCAGTTTATAACAAAAATAAATATTATATGATTATCTAGGTAATAGAAATATCCTTTTTAAACAATAAAATAAATGGAAGCCAGGAAAGTTTACATCACGCCTTGTCAGCCTGACCATGAGCAGTTGCAGTCTCTCTCTTGTTTCAGCAGTGTGCATCCTTCATTGGGATAAACCCACAGGTTTATGAGAGTTCATTAAGAAAGGATCAATCCAAAGTGTGTAGGATGCTAGCCTGAGAACTTACCTGTCAGATGTGTTGGCACTTTTAATTAAAAATGACCTCTTCATGGCCTGAAGTGGCTTAGTGGGTTATTCCCACTTGGTTATCATGGGAACTATGAATTTACATCAAAGATCTCACAAATCTGCGGAAATTCGCCTAATAAAAGATATAACAAGCTGGACTTGTTTACTTTTAAGAATTCACTAATCTGATTATTTGTCACCTATGCAATTATATTACTCTCAGATGGTAATGGAGGCCATTTTTTTTCTAAAAGTGATAAAAACATCATCTACATCTGTTCAGGCCTAGTAAGACCACCTGTTATTAAGATTAACAAAGCTTGCCAAGGGCCTTAGTGTGTTGCTTGTAAAACCTCCTGCTTAATTGAAGGCTATGAGATGAGATTAAAGCAGGGCCTTCACAGTAATTATTTTTTGTATTCACTCAACTCAACACAGCTAAATAAAGGGCCTGAAGTACTAAACATGAAACATATTACTTTTGTTTTGTTTTGTTTGTGGTACGCGGGCCTCTCACTGCTGTGGCTTCTCCCGTTGCGGAGCACAGGCTCCGGACGCGCAGGCTCAGCGGCCATGGCTCACGGGCCCAGCCGCTCCGCGGCATGTGGGATCTTCCCGGACCGGGTCACGAACCCGTGTCCCCTGCATCGGCAGGCGAACTCTCAACCACTGCGCCATCAGGGAAGCCCCATATTCCTTTTTTTTTAGCTATTCCAGACTGTTTAGCATATACTAGTGCTGAGCCTCTGGTAGGTACTACAGAGACACAAAAATGAGCAAAACTCCATCCCTGCCTATAGGGGTTGGCATCTGCTGGGGAGAGAGGCAATTTCAGTGCCAGAGATGTCAACAGGAGCCTGCCCAAGAGGAACATCAGGAACAGTGTAAATAACCACACAGATCATGCTACACACAAGGACAGCTCCAAGTTTAATGAGCAGTGAGGGGGAAGGAGAAATAGTAAGGCATGAGGCATAAAAGGTAGAAATAATGTTATTTATATATTTGACATTTAAACATGTATATTAACTCATTAATTAATTCATCAAACATTTATCAAGCTTTTGCTATGTCCCAGGCACTGACAATATCGTGATAAGTATATACCAGTCCTCACTTTCAAGAAGTTCCTCTCTAGTGGGGGGAGTCAGAAACACAAAGGGATGATTGGAATATAAAGTAATGAGCTCCATGAAAGAATAAGGTACAGGGCATGAAGAGAGCACACTGTTGGTGCAACTGAGTGAGGGCCTACCTAGGGATTCTGAGTGTAAGTGACAGCAAAGTTGCCTTGAAAGTCAAGCAGGAATCCTCAAAAAATATTAACAAACTGAATCCAACAATATATAAAAGAGATCATAAACCATGATCAAGTTGGACTTATTCCAGGGACACAAGGATGGTTCAATATTTGCAAATCAATCAATGTGATACACCACATTAACAAATGGAGGGATAAAAATCACATGTGCATCTCAATAGAAACAGAAAAGGCATCTGACAAAATTCAACATCCATTCGTGATAAAGACTCTCATCATGGTAGATATAGAGGGAACATATCTCAACATAATTAAGGCCATTTATGACAAACCATAGCTAACATCATACTCAGTGGTAAAAAACTGAAAGCCTTTCCTCGAAATTGAGGAATAAGATCAGGATGTCCACTTTTTCCACTTCTATTTAACATAGTATTGGAAGTCCTAGCCATGGCAATTAGACAAGAAAAAGAAATAAAAGTAATAATAATAATATTATAATAATAAAATTTGGATAAATTGGAAGGGAAGAAGTAAAACTGTCACTATTTGCAGATGACATGATACTTTATATAGAAAACCCTTAAAGTCTCACCCAAAAACTATTAGAACGTATAAATGAATTTAGAAAAGTTGCAGGATACAAGATTAACATACAGAAATCTGCAGCTTTTCTATAAACCATTAATGAATTATCAGAAGGAAAAAGTAAAAAAAAATCCTGTTTAAAATTGCATCAAAAAGAATAAAATACCTAGGAATAAACTTAACCAAGGAGGTGAAAGACCTATATTCTGAAAACTGTACACTGATGAAGGAAATCGAAGATGGTACAAAGAAATGGAAAGATCTCACATGCTCTTGAACTAGAAGAATTAATATTGTTAAAATTACTCAAAACAATGTACAGATTTAATGCAGTCCCTATCAAAATACCCATGACGTTTCTCACAGAACTAGAACAAATAATCCTAAAATTCATATGGAATCACAAAAGACCCTGAATTGCCAAAACATTCTTGGAAAAGAAGAACAAAGCTGAAGGTATCACCCGCCCAGGCTTCAGACTATACTACAAAGCTACAGTAATCAAAACAGTGTGGTACAGTAATCAAAACAGTGTTTTTGTACTGGTACAAAAATAGACCAATGAAACAGAATAGAGAGCCCAGAAATAAACCCATGCACCTATGGTCAATTAATCTAGGGCAAAAGAGGCAAGAATATACAATGGAGAAAAGGCAGTCTCTTCAGCAAGTGATGCTGGGAAAACTAGACAGTTACAAGTAAAACAATGAGATTAGAACATTTCCTCACACCATATACAAAAATAAACTCAAAATGGATTAAAGACCTAAATGTAAGACCATAAGCCATCAAACTCCTGGAAGTGACATTAGGCAGAACACTCTTTGACATTAATCGTAGCAATAGTTTTTTTGATCTGTCTCCTAAGGCAAAAGAAATAAAAGCAACAATAAACAAACGGAACCTAATTAAACTTAAAAAGTTTTGCAAAGCAAAGGAAACCATCAGCAAAACAAAAAGACAACCTACAAACTGGGAGAAAATTTGCAAATGATATGACTGACAAGGTGTTAATATCCAAAGTATATAAATAGCTCATACAATTCAATATCAAAAAAAAACAAACAACCCAATCAAAAAATGGGCAGAAGACCTCAACAGACATTTTTCCAAATAAGACAAGCAGATGGCTAACAGGCACATGAAAAGATGATCAAAATAGATAATTATTAGAGAAATGCAAATCAAAACTACAATGAGATATCGTCTCACACCTGTCAGAATGGCCATCATCAAAATGTCTACAAATAACAAATATTGGTGAGGATATGGAGAAAAGGGAACCCGTGTACATTGTTGGTGGGGATATAAATTGGTGAAGCCACTAAGGAAAACAGTATGGAGGTTCCTCAAAAAACTAAAAATAGAGCTACCATGTGATCCTGTAATTCCACCCTGGGTATATATCCAAAAAAAAAACAAAAAACAAAAACACTAAATCGAAAAGATATATGCACCACAATGTTCATAGCAGCACTGTTTACAATAGTCAAGATATGGAAGCAACCCAAGGGTCTTCTAGAGAATATTATGCTTAGTGAAGTAAGTCAGACAGAGAAAGACAAATACAGTACGATATTATATCACTTATATGTGGAATCCAAAAAATAAAACAAATGAATATAAGTAGCAAAACAGAAATAGACTCACAGATATAGAACAGAAATTAGTGGTTACTATTCAGGAGAGGGAAGAGGGGGAAATTAGGCGTATGGGATTAACAGATACAAACTACTATGTATAAAATAGATAAGCAGCAAAGATAGATTATATAGCACAGGGAATTATAGCCATTGCCTTGTAGTAACTTTTAATGGAGTATAACCTGTAAAAAGTACTGAATCACTATGCTGTATACCTGAAATTAATATAATATTGTAAATCAACTGTATCTCAATTTTAAAAAAAGAAAGGAAGTTGAACAGGAGTTGTCAGTGAAGGGGAGAGGGCATTTCATGTGCACATAAACAACGTGTAGACAGATGTACAGAAGCGAGACAGTCTGTTGGGAGGAGTGACTGAGGGTGGGACGGGGTTGGAACAACTTGTAGTTGAGCATTGCTGGAGCTCCAGATCCAAGGCCGACAGCACGAAGCAGCCATCTGTCAAGAGAGGAGGCTGAAGGGAGTAACAAAACAAGACTGCTCTGGGCCTCGTATGGCATTTCCCCAGGTCACAGAGGGCTTGACGGGGCAGGTGTGTGGAGACTGGAGGCAGAAGGACCTCTCAGAAGGCGACTGCGGGAGGTACTGAGAGAACCAGGGTAGTGGTCACAGGAATAGAGGGGAAGGGATTGGTCTAGAAATACCAGAAGAGGTGAAATCCCCTGTGCACCATGATCGACTAGACGTGGTGAAGGACAAATTAGCAGGGGGATCCAAGGTGTCCAGATGAGGCAGAAGGGTGCTATCAGGATGCTACGGTAAATGCTACTATGGATGTACTCAAAGGGTACCACATACGTCTGTGAGGGAAGGGACCCCACCCACCTTGAGGAAGGCTCTGGAAAGCTGTGCTGAGCAGGATGGCCCCTGAGCTGAGACCTGAAGGGTGAGGCGTTAGCCCTGTGAAGGAAAGGATGGATGGAAGGAGGTCGCTCAGGCAAGAAAACAGCATAAGCAGAGGCAGGAGACTGAACACAACACATTAGAGAACGTACTAGCAGGTCGGAGTTCCTGTGTCCCTTACCTGCAGGAAACATTTCTCTGTGTGAGAGCCTACATTAGCACAGTTGTTTAGAGTGTGCTTCTAGGATCAGATGATTTGGATTCACACCCAGCTTGCCACTTAGGAGCTGCATGGCCTTGGGTAAAAATGACTTAACTCCTCTGTGCCTGACGCTTATAACACAGGGATGGAAAGAGAGGCTGTTGGGAGCTCTTAGAAGACAGCTTGGCACACAGCGTTGGCTAGCAGCAGCATAAGCAGTACTAGTGATGGTCATAGTACAATTGCTTGTACTTTCTTACTAATGTAAACTCACTGCCAGGTGACCTTCCATGTCTACTGCCCGTTCCCCACCTCCCTTCTCTCACTCCATCCACTCCATAATCACAGAACAACAGAAAGATCATGGTCCATAACCTGACATTTTAATTATGAAAATGCGTTGGCAACCTCAGCCTGCATTGCAAAGACCTCAGTTCTCTACTCTGTCATCCGATGCACTTCTTTTTACTTTTCTCAAATCTTACTATGTCCTTTCTCCATAATTATTCCTAAAAGAAATTACTCAAGACTCCCTGTACATAAACTGAAAGTAAGTCAGCATCCAAGAATTGGCGGAGGAACTGGTGTTTCAGAGGGAAACACTATGAACAGGTAGCCTGTTAGAACATCCACTCTTTGCCTAAATCTCTAACTCTGATGCTCCAACTGCTTAATTTACCCTCAGTGGAAAAGGAGGTCATGCACTGGCTCTCCATGTAGATTCATCATTTTCTAGCTTGACTCCATCGGTCGCTTATCTTTTCAGCTTTCTCCCTTTTCCTTTTGCAAAACATATCTTTTTCCTTAACTTTTAGACATTTTACTTTGATTCCTTGTGCTCCGGCTGGGGCTGGCTTCAGAACAGCTTTGATATTTCTCTTTCAGCCAAATTCACCTTTCATTGGTGCTTTCCTATATTCTGTCTTTATCACATGGGATATACTTTCTCTTCATCTGAGAATCTACCTCATATTTGGAAAGCTTACTTTAAAAAATACTAACGTTCTTTTGTCTTTTTTTTCATGTTTTAAAAGTGTGACTCCGATTTAAATGTATTTCCATTTCCTATGTACATCTCCTCTCCTACATTAATTTCCTATTTTTATTTTATCCCTTATCATTGGTTTTTTACTTTCATAATGGGTAGAAAACAAAAATCTCAAGGAAGAAAAATCACCAAGTACTGACAGGGAAATATATGCTTTATCTCATTAAAGATACCTTAAATACGGTAAAAACCTTAGATACAATAAAGCCGCTTTAAAAAAAAACTCAACTGTTAATTTTACAAGGATTTGAACGGTAGTACCACAAAAATACTTACAAAGCAAATTATTATTTTTTTAATCTACTACTCGTCTCAAATTCCTGAAGAATTCAGTACTGAACTCAATGGAAAACTGAACTGAATTCAATAAACATTTACTGGGGATTCCTATGTATAGGGCATTATGTTAAGTTGGGGGGGGGCTATGCAAAGATATAGAAAGATATAGAAAAGCTGGCTGATACGCTCCACAATTGACCATTTTAGGGAAGATATACCCCTAAGGACAACTATAATACTAGCCATGTAAAGGAAAGTGCTATGGGAGTACAGGAGGGCAAATGTTCAATTGACACCAGAGTGAACTTCAAAGGCTTTTTGGAAGTGCTGGGTAAGATTTTTTAAAGTACATACATATAATGTTATTTCCTTAAGCCTTGACATTTTGGGGTTATATGTTATTAGAAGTTAGTCTATTCTGGCTTATATATTTAAACTGACTAAATTGGACTGTGTGCTATTTCCTAGCACATGGTAAAGATCTGAGCTGGGCTTTTAAGGTTGAGCTTTGGGGCCAAAAAGGGAAAGCCTAAGCAAAGATTCAAAGATGGGAAATTATAGACTAACTGTGGTCCATTATGCCTGGAACTTAAGAGTATATGAAAGAGGAGAGCTGGGAGTAGTGTATAAACAGGGTATGGGTTGGGATACTCATTGGGAAACATGGCTCTAGGCCCAAGTCTATTATGAATAGACTTCAATGCCAGTTAAGAAACTGAATTTTATTCTAGAAATTACTTCAAAGTTCCATACTTTGAAGTAAGTGAAAAATAAATGACTCCATTAACTAAAATGTGGAAAGTAGAGAAAGAAATGTGTATGTTTAGAAATGTTTGAAAATTTAGAAAATCATAATAAATCCTAAAGTTAAGAAAGACTGATGGGCCGATTCCATGATAATACTGATTTTTACTGATTACTGTAAAGATAGAAGAAAATTTGCCTTGGTTTCAGTGTTGGGACAGCAACTTATATCAAATGATGACAAAAAGGTGTTATCAATTTCCTTGGGAGGTCCCACAATTTTTTTAATTGACATATAGTTGACCTACAATATTATGTTAGTTTCAGGTATACTACACAGTGATTCGACATTTGCATACATTATAAAATGATCACCACCAGTCTAGTAACCATCTGTCACCAAAGTTATTACAATATTATCGACCATATTCTTATGCTGTATATTACATCCAGTGGCTTATTTATTTTATAACTGGAGGTTTGTACCTCTTAATCTCCTTAACCTATTCCCCCACCCAGTCCTTCCCCTCTAAAAACCACCCATTTGTTCTTTGTATCTATGAGTGTTTTCATTTCGTTTTGTTTTGCTTTTTAGGTTCCCACATATAAGTGAGATCATTTGGTATCTGTCTTTCTCTGACTTTTTTCACTTAGCAAGATACCCTCTAGATCTATCGATGTTGTCGAAAATGCCAAGATTTCATTTTTTATGGCTGACTAATATTCCATTGTACATTCAGTTGACTCTTGAACAACATTGGTTTGAACTGCTCAGGTCCACTTACATGCAGATTTTTTTCATTAAATAAAGTGCTACACAATCTGTTTGGTTGAATTCACAGATGTACAACTTGAAGAACAGGAGGGCTGACCATAAAGTTATATGCAGATTTTCAACAGCACGGGGGTGGGGAGGTCAGCCTTCTAACTCTCATTTTGTTCAAGGGTCAACTGTATATATAACATCTTCTTTATCGATTCATGTACTGATGAACACTTGGGTTGCTACCTTAGATATTGTAAGTTATGCTGCAAAAAACATTGAGGTTCATTTACCTTTTGAAATCAGCTGTTTCATTTTCTTTGCGTAAATACCCAGAAGTGAAATTGCTGGATCATACGGAAATTCTATTTTTAATTTTTTGAGGAACCTCTGTACTGTTCTCCATAGAGGCTGCACCAATTTACTCCCACCAACAGTGCACAAGAGCTCCCTTTTCTCCACATCCTCCTCAACACTTGTTACTTGTTGTCTTTTGGATGATGGCCATTCTTACAGGTGTGATCACATTGTGGTTTTGATTTGCATTTCCCTAATGATTTGTGTCTGTTGGCCAACTGTATGTTGTCTTTGGGAAAATGTCTATTCAAGTCATCTGCCCATTTTTCATTTGTGTGTGTTTGTTGATGCTGAGTTGTATGAGTTCTTTGTATATTTTGGATAATAACCTCTTATCAGACATATCGTTTGCAAATAATTTCTCTCAGTTGGTAGGCTGCCTTTTCGTGTTGTTGATAGTTTCCTTCACTGTGCAAAAGCTTTTAAGTTTGATGTAGTCTCATTTGTTTATTTTTGCTTTTGTTTCCCCTGAGAACAGATCCAAAAAAATATTGCTATGATTTATGTCAGAGTGTTCGGCCTATGTTTTCTTCTAGGAATTTTATGGTTTCAGGTTTTACATTTAAGTCTTTAATCCAATTTGAATTTTCATGCACGCTGTGAGAGAGTAGTCCAGTTTGATTCTTTTGCATGTAGCTGTTCAGTATTCCCAACACAATTTATTGAAGAGGCTGTCTTTTCCCCATTGTATAGTCTTGCCTCCTTTGTTGTGGATTTTTTGCCCATATAAGTGTGGGTTCGTTTCTGGGCTCTCTATTCTGTTCTACTGATCTATGTGTCTGTTTTTATGCCAGTAACATACTGTTTTAATGACTGTCTTGTGGTCCTCTTTGGGTTGACCCTGTTTAGGACTCTGTACTTGCTGGACCTGGATGTCTGTTTCCTTTTTCGGGTTGGGGAAGTTTTCAGCTATTATATCGTCAAATATGTTCTCCACCCATTTCTCTCTCTCTTCTCTTACCAGCACCTATAATGCAAATGTTAGTACACTTGATGTTGTCCCAGAGGTCTCTTGAACTGTCTTAGCTTCTTGTTTTTGTTTTTTTCTGTCTGGTTTCTGTGTTTTCCACTACAGTTCTCTTGAACTGTCCTAGTTTCTTGTTTTTTTCTGTTTGATTTCCGTGATTTCCACTACTCTGTCTTCTGGTTTGCTAATACGTTCCTCTGTATCATCTGATTTACTGTTGATTCCCTCTAGTGTATTTTTTATTTCAGTTGTTGTATTCTTCAGCTCTGTTTGGTTCTTTACATTTTGTAACTCTTTCTTGAAATTTCATTGTGTTCATCCATTCTTCTCCCATGATTGGTTAGCATCTTTATGATCATTACCTTGAATTACTTATCAGGTAGATTTCTTACCTCTACTTGTTTAGTTCTTTTTCTGAAGTTATGTCTTGTTCCTTCATTTGGAACATATTCCTCTGTCTCCTCATTTCGCCCAGTTCTCTGTGATTATTTCTACGTGTTAGGTAGGTGGGCTATATTTACTGATCTTGGAGAAGCAGCCTTAGGTAGGAGATGTCCTATGGGATCCTGCAGCCTGCTCCACTCTGGCCACCAGAGCCATATGCTCTAGGGGTGCTCCCTATGTGGAATGTGTGCTCCTTCCTGTTATGGCAGAACTGACTGCTGTGGGCACACTGGTAGGTGGGGTAGGCTTCCTGTGCAGTTGGCTACACGGCACAGGGGGCCATGGGGTTGGTGCTGGCCTGCTGGAGGGTGGAGTTGGGTCCCTATGCAGCTGTCTGCATGACCCCATGGTGCTCAGGGCTGACACTGGCCTGCTGATGGGCAGGGCTGTGTCCCTAGTATTAATAGGTTATAGGGAGAATTCCAAAATAGTGCTTGCCAGCACTGGTGTTATCTCGGTAGAATGAGATCCCAAAAATGGCTGCTGCCAGCATCTTCATACCCAGGGGGAGTCCCAGTTGCCTCCCGTTTCTCCAGGAGGCTCTCCAAGATCAGCAAGTGCGTCTGACCCTGGCTCCTTTCAAACTACTGCTCCTGTGTCGGGACTCAGAGTATGAGATTTTGGGCACACCCTTTACGAGCAAAGTCTCTTGTTTCCTATGGCCCTTGGGCTCTCCTGAACATAAGCCCCCTGGTTTTCAAAGCCAGATGTTCTGGGGGCTTGTCTTCCTGGTGCAGGACCCTCAAGCTCAGCCCATTGTAGGGCTTGGACCCTTTGCTCCTTGGGGGGGACCCCTATGATTGTTATATTCCTTTCATTTGTGGGTCATTAGTCCAGGGATGTGAGTTCTGACTACACTGTGTGTCTACCAGTCCTACCCATTTTGCTGTGGTTCCTTCTTTGTGTCTTTAGTTGTGAAAATTTTTTTTCTGTTAGTCTTCAGGTAGTTCTCATACATAGTTGCTCTGTAAGTAGCTGTAAGTTTGGTGTGTCTGTGGGAGGAGGGGAGTTCAGGGTCTTCCTGCTCTGCCATCTTGGCCACCTTCCCTCTACAGTTTTTGATTAATCATTTGAACACATGGAATAATGTGCCACTGAATTTCAGAGCCACAAGGATCTTGAAAGACCACAGCATCCTGCGCCTTGCCTTGGATAGCTTTCCTCAGAGTTACTGCAGATGTCCCTGAGCCTTTTCTGCTTTCTCACTACGTTTCCTTAAATGTGTACATTTTCAAGGTGGCTGGTTTGAGATGAGATGCAAGATGTGATCCTGGAAGACAGGGGTTTCTTTGTTTTTTGTCTTTATTTTCCTGCTTTAAAAGCAAACTGGTTTTTACCTGAATCAAAGCAGAGATGCTCAGCCTCTTAGATAAAAATTAAAAAAATAATTGGCATGGCACAGATAGATTTTATGACTGTTCTATGCTGTCCTGATCACTTATTAATTAAGACAAAGTAAAAGTGTATACATCAAACCAATATTCTTTTAATTTTTTTACCTTCACTAGTGACTTTCTGGGTCAACTAAGTTTATTCTCCATTGCCACCTTCAGGATTGAAATGTTGCATTAATGCCATATAAATGATACCTTCCACATTAGGGCAGCGGGAAGCAGATGGGAAAGCTCTTCTTGCCCTGGGTACCTTTGCTATGATTTAAGTTTGGCAGGGATGGGAGAAATGTTTTTCATGCAGGGCACCTTCATGAGTTACTGAAAAACAATATGCTCGTGTCAGGACAGTGTGGAGCTCTTCTGAAACCGGGGTGGAACTAGGTTTTACACTTTAAAGGTTGGGAGATGTTATTATGCGGCAAACTTAGCCTATGATTTACTTTTAAGAAAGGAACATCACACATATGCAAAATTCACAAGGCCTGGTTTACATTTTTTAAAATCCCTAAAGGATATTGAAAACGGGAATTAATTTCCAGTAGCAATGCTGATAATAGCTCCTATTTTAAGCCTATTATGTATACTGCACTACATACTGTTTCTTATTTATTCTCCACAACAAGCCAGCAAAGAAAGTATTATTTTCTTTCTTTTTTTATTTTATTTTTTAAAGTATTATTTTCTTAAGTTCAAAGTGAGGAAACTGAATTTTATTCCTCATCTGTCTAGAAGATGGTTTTCCCTGCTGATGCCCGCCTCTTCCTGCCCCTCTTCCTTGTTGACTTTCATTTCCACTTTGGATGGTCCCTTTGTAGCCTTAGATCAAACTTCTTCCTTTTCTGACCCCTGTACCTGGGTTTTACTAGGAATTCTTCTCTCAGTCCTCTTCTCTCCTGTCCTTGGAAATCTCATTCACACTTAGGGTATCCAATGGTGCTGACCTAATGGCTGTAATTTCAGGCACCACTTTTTCCCCCAACATTGCCGTCCTCCATTTTATAGCTGTGCACCTGCATGTCATGCCAGTATCCCAAACTTAACATCCAATCTAGGACTGGACATCAGTCAGTCAATGCCAAAATGCACTTTCCCTCTTGACAGCTCTGTTTCTGTTAATGGCACCAACGGTCTCCCAGCCAGGTCTGGCTTAAAATCCTGTAGTGATTTTGACAGTTTCAGCTCCCTTATCTCCTATAATCATGCAGTCACCAATTCGTGTCACATCTCTGCCAGAAATACTTGCAACTTTCTTTCCGATAGCCGAGACTCACATTTATATAGCTCTTTAAAATATACAAAGCTCCCACAGATATTCTTTCTTATAACTTCCACATTAACCTCCTAGATACAAAGACTGAGGCTTCAGAAACGTATGTGATTTGTCCCATAGCTTAGTAGCAGAGTTAGGACTTGATCCCAGGGCTTCTGATTTCTGCAGTCTTCCAACCCCTGCCTTCTCCAAGTCCTGCTTGAGCTGGTGTAGGTGCCTCAGGTGTGGTCTTTCTGCTTTGCTCCAGCACAGCTTATATAATCACTAATAGTCACTGTCTCATAATCACTGTCAAATGACATTGTTTTAAAACAGACTGATCAAATCATTCTCGGCTCAAAATTCTTCAGTGGCTTCCTATACTGAAAAATGTGCAGAACACTTCCGGTTTGATTTCAACACCGTTTTGGAACATTGCTTCCCCCAAGCACCCTATACTCCAGCCACACTGAACAAGTCTCAGTTTCTCAAACATGCATTTCTCAAGCATTTGCCTGCATTCCTGCGCTCAGGCCATGTACCCATGGAGTGTGTTCTCTGTCTCTGGTTTTTCTTTTTCTTATTAATTAATTCAGAAATATTGATGTATCAGTAGTGTATCAGGGACTGGACTAGATATGGGGGAAAACTAGTAAACAAGACAGAAAAGACCCATTTCTCAAAGAGCTTAGGAACTAAGAATCTTAAAGTTCAGGACAAACGCCACCCTCTCCGCAAAATAACCCTTCCTGAAGCTTCCTGGCAGGAAGTGACGACTTCCTCCTCTCAACAGCCATAGTGAGAAAACCTCTATTATAGGATTTATCATCATCTGATTGAATTATAGTTATTGAGTCACATGCCTTATCTCTCACCCTAGGGTGTAAGCTCCATCTTTGACACAGATTCTAAGTAGCTTGGTATTAGTGCTCACAGCATGTAGAGCAGCACTTCTCATATTATAAGACCTTAATAAATCAGATTGTAAATAATTACTTTCAGGGTCTGTGAATATGAGATTGGGCAAAGAGGGGGGCGCAAGCCCATTTACACACAGACAGTAGATGACACCGAAAGCTCACACTACTCCCACACACACCCACCGGATGGTTAACATAACATCATTTTAAGCAACAGAATTGTCAACTGATATCCAGGGCCTCCATCCATTTAAAGAGAGTTTTGAGATCTAAACTAACCCAAGATTTCTGGACATCAGAGCACAAATCTGTTCAGTCTGCACATTTTTCTGTGTCAATAAACAGAGAATAGGATTAGCATCTTCTCCATATGGCCTGCTTTTCTGATTTCAGAACCAGGAAGTTGCTAAGATTTGGACCATGATTCAAGGCTAAATTTATTTTTTAAGAATTAAAAAAAAATTATGTACAGTAAGATTTTCTTTTTTTGGCATACAGTTCTATGAGTTTTGACAAATACATAGTTGTATGACCACCACCACAATCAAGATATAAAACTATCCTATCATCTCCCAAAGAAATTCCTTTGGGAATTGACTATTCCACCGTAGTCAAACTGTCCCCCACTCATCTGTGCTCTACTCCTGGTTTTGCTTTTTCCCGATTGTTGTGTGATGATAAAAGTACAGAACTGTTCCCGCTGCCTTCTTTATTTGGCATAATATATGTGAGGTTCATCTGTGTTGTGTATATCAGTAGTTTTGTTCCTTTCCACTGTCTGTTTACCCACTCTCTAGTTGAGGGATATTTTCAGTATTTCCTGTTTTGGGTGATTGTGACACAGAAATAGGTCTTTGTGTTACCATAGGTTTTTATTTCACTTAAGTAAATAGGAGTGGACTTGCCAGGTCAAATGGTAAATGAATGTTTAACTTTATACGTAATTGCCAACTTCTCCATAGTAGCTGTACCATTTTGTATTCCTACTAGCAGCATACAAGAGCCCCAGCTGCTTCACGTTCTTGCCAACCCTTGGTATTGTCAAGTTTTTTTTTGTTTGTTTTGTCTTTGTCGTTCTAGATGTATAGTGTGGACCAGAATTTTAAAACTTCATCTTTTTAGAACCATCATATTTCCATTTCCACAGTAAGCACACACTTAACACTTCCTCCTCTCCCTTTGCTTGAATCTCTGTGTTCTCTCTCCTACTAGACTGCAGATTCATTAGTGGATAAGGAGTAAATCCTAGCCACCTGTGTACACATGATGCACTGTTACCCTAGCCCAAGTGCAGAGATTCGCAACGATAGGCCAATACCACATGCTTCTTCAATAAATGCATGTCTATGATCCGATTAGATCAACACACACAACAATACAACTAACGCATCCAAAACGTAAGATAGCATTGCCTAATTTCATCAGTTGTTGTATACTACAGGAATTTTTATAAAACTATGCATTTTCCTGCCTTGTTATGGATCTTTCCATTTTTATTTGTGTAAACTATAGATGTTTGTTTTCTTGCTTTACTAAGCAGTAAATTAGAAAATACGGTTAGCATGGCAAAATATGGTTGTGATCCGTTTTTTGACGGATTTCTCGTGCGTATATGAAAGACAAGATTTTTCTTCCTAGTACTTAAGTAAGGGACAATGCGTATTTATTTATAATTTATTTTTTGAGTTAGATCACTTACTTGCATTTTAATGTGTTTTTTAAGTGAGAGAGAAAAAGTTGGAATTACAAGGGGTACCCAACTGTAGACATCATTTATCAAGTGAGTTGGGGGCCAAAAAAAAGGGGTTGAGAGTCACTGATAATGACTCAAAGAATCTCAAAAGTGGAATGAGTCTCAGAAGCTCTGAAGGCCAACCTCCCAGTCATTGCAGGAATTCTGGCTATAGCAGCTGGTTGAATCCTTCTACCATTAATAAGCTCACCACTTCATATAGCACCACTGTATACATCCTTACAAGCAAAAGAGTCTCAAAGATAGCGAGGGTGGGAGGGAGGGAGATGTGAGAGGGAAGAGATATGGGGACATATGTATATGTATAACTGATTCACTTTGTTATAAAGCAGAAACTAACACACCATTGTAAAGCAATTATACTCCAATAAAGATGTTAAAAAAGAAAAAAGAGTCTCAAAGAAAAACAAAAAATAAGTAAAAGAAACATCGGGAAGGCAGCTTCTCTCTCTAAACAAGCTTTTGCTTTTCTGTAACATGATATTATACGAACCTTCTGTAGCACCTACAGAAATCTAAAAATGGAGTTTGGAATCTACTATGGCAGAAAATATGTTTATCGCTATATCACCCAGACATGTGCTGAGTTAATCTCATTAACTTTTATATTGCAAGATGATATATATTTTGAAGAGATGAGCTCAGTGGCTTAAATGACATAAATCTTGGAACTTTTTTTATAAATACTCCTTCTGATGCTTTAGTTTTTGAGTGTAAGTAAACCAACAACTTATAGTTGTGTATAGAAGAAAATTTGTATAAAATAGAATAAAATGTCTGCAACGTAATCCATGAGCAGATTGGATTCTGAGTCCTTTAGCAGGAAGGATTCTTGCAGAATTCAAAAACAAGGGACTGTCTGACCTTAGACATTTCTCTTCCTAGTGGCTAGTTTCCGTGATGATTTTGTACCAGCTGTCAGTTTAGCTCAGGTGGAAATCCATTCCCAGAATTCCCTTCTCTAAATGGCTCTTCGTTACAATTGGTTATAAGGGAAACCTAGGTGAGGTTTGGAAGGCAGAAGTGAAGCGGCAGTGTTTCCACTTTCAGAAGGGCAGTGTGGTGCAACAGGTGCTGGGCGCTGATCTTCCGGTTCACTTTGGTGGAGTCGGGCAGCAGCCAGGCGTTGGTCCTTTGCCTCCCACCAGATCCCCATCGTCACCTTTTGGCCCAGGTGCACAAACAGCTTTGCAGTGCAGAGTGCCAGCTCCTTCCACAGTTCTCCCAGGTCACTGAGGCTGAAGGAGACAGGAGTCCAACATAGGCTCTAGTCTGTCCTTACTCATCTCCACTTCACATCCGGCTTTTCTTTCCACTGCCAGCTCTGCTAACCTATGATGACTTCAGACCCAATACCAGATGCAAAAGCAACCACTGCTCATAAACTTTTCTATAAGCTCCCACAACTGTGCAAGGTCTAAAATCCATTATTCCATATCACCATAGTGGTTCTGCTTTCCTGATATGGCTTCCATTAAATCATTTCTATTCAGAATACATACTTGGTTACAAATATTCTTTTTGTGCATGGCTTTCTTTCTTTGAAATTTACGATAGTGTCAAATGCAATCGTACTGATTTATTAAGCCTAAGTATATCATTTTATTTTACCTTCTCTTTGAGAAAGGGACTTGGAATATGCTCTTTTGCCCAATTCCCCTCAGAACTACTGGGCTGGGGAATTAGAAGTTTGACGCATCACCAGAGAATACAGAAAAACTAACAAACTAATTTGAACTTTGGTGCAATTACTAGCATGAAAAACCACCCGCACTAACTAGCTGTTTCTTCAAAATATGTTTTAATGTGACACTTGGAATGTTATACCTGCTATGACAAAACATAAACATTAACATTTTGAAAACAATTTCAATTAATTGTTATCACAATGTATGTGCACTGAAAGTAGATAAATACTGCCATGAATGTTTCAACCTCTTATTCTTAATGTTAAGATTTTATGGTCTTTTAAGGCAGGGATGCATTTTTCATCTTTACATCCTCCCATAGCGGTACACGGATACGTCCTTATTAAATATCAATTGAACTGAGTAAAAAACAAACTTCAGCTTCCTGTTTTTTACAAGAAAGAAAAGAACAGCAGTGCATGAACGAACAACCACAAGCAACTGCGTCCTCTGATGCTTTTCTCGCTATTATACAGAAACTCCAGCAGGAAACCACAGCTATATCCTTTTCGCCAGTGTAGGAGAATCTTATGAATCGCTGGCAAGCGTAAAAGAGCTCAATTGACATTACACAGATGTTTGTGACAATTTCTACTTACAACACTCAGGTGCTTTACAACATTTTTGCAATGTTTCTCAAGGACAAATGACCAAAGAAATATAGTCATAATAATAGTTATACCGTAACCATGTATTTGGGGGTAAATTATATAGAAAAACAATAAACACCACTGAAACTCAATTCCTCCCTCAACGTAACTGAATTCAAAAAAAAACACCTGAGGTATGCCTCATTTCACTCAGACCTGTAAAAATTTCTAGCTGACCGACTGCATTGCTCTCAACTCAAAAATCAAGAAAGTACTGTTTTTTTTTTCCCTTTGTGTTCAAAAGATCCCACGCATTAGACCACTCTAGCTGTGAAATATAGAAAGGCCTTTTTGTCCATTCTCATGTGTAATCCTATTCAGTATTTGCACAACACATGTTTTAAATTTGTAATGTGAGCCTTGATAATGTGTTTTTATCAATGAAGGGACTTTCCACTGAAGATCTTTTAGTTGTTCAGGAAGTACAAAAAAAAGATTATGGCGGAAGTCCAGGGCTTTTGAGGGCTTCAACTTCAATGGGAATAACAGACATGTATACTCATTTAAAACTGAAGTCAAGGGTACACAATTCTGTAGCTTTCTTGTTTGCCCACATTACCTAGTATGTAAGTTCTCCACAGAATGTTTGTTTCAGGGGTATGTGGTGTAAATGAATGAATGCGTGAATGCTTGCTGCTGACGGAGGGGGAAGATAAGAAGGATATCTTTAAGGTCCAGAAAAGGCTGAAGAGAACCAAAATTTAGAAAACAGGCCCAAGAATAGACTGTTAAAAATAATTCGACATTAGAGCTAGAATTGATCTTAGGGATTCCTGGACTAACCTTCTCATTTCTAGAGAGAACCTGAGGAGCCTTGGGCAATGACATGATTTCATGTACCCCTTTCACAGATTGTGACACCTGTGTACCTCTCTCATGATTTCTGTCTTATGTACTTCTTATCTAAATGATTTTTTTTTTTTTTTTTTTTCCGTGGCATGTGGGATCTTCCCGGACCAGGGCACGAACCTGTGTCCCCTGCATCGGCAGGCGGACTCTCAACCACTGCGTCACCAGGGAAGCCCCCTCTAAATGATTTTTGACTTACTATTTTTCATTCAATTGACTGTAACTGGTGCACTAGTTAAAAATATTAGCCTAGCCTTAAGAAATGACCTGTAAGATCACAGGTTTGTTGTGCCAGTGATATATTTTTCATATAGCATATTTTAAAATATATACTTTAAAATTTATTCTAAGTATTTTTTTTTTTTTTTTTGGTACGCGGGCCTCTCACTGCCGTGGCTTCTCC
>NW_020185337.1:19269633-19276186 GCF_003031525.2 Neophocaena asiaeorientalis asiaeorientalis | reverse complement strand
AGTATTTTTTTTTTTTTTTGCGGTACGCGGGCCTCTCACTGCTGTGGCTTCTCCCGTTGCGGAGCAACAGGCTCCAGGCGCGCAGGCTCAGCGGCCATGGCTCACGGGCGCAGCCACTCCGCGGCATGTGGGATCTTCGCGTACCGAGGCATGAACCCGTGTCCCCTGCATCAGCAGGCGGACTCCCAACCACTGCGCCACCAGGGAAGCCCTCTAAGTATTTTTATATTAAAAGAAATTCATAACTATTCAATACAAAGTAAATCCATATACTACCTAAGATCATCTCACAGGTCACTGATGGGAATCTCCCTCACTTTGAAAAGCAGTGCATTCCGCTGTTTTACCCTCTGGAACAGAGTTTGTATTTTGAAACAACACAAAGTGGTAAAGACATTCCATATTGATGACAAGAGTCCAGTGACAAGGCTAGTGCCTGTAGGGGACTTTTGTTTTCTTTCTTTTTAACTAGAAAAAAATCAATCACTTATTACTTAAACATACTAAGGAAGAAGTCACTATGTGAAAACAATTAGTGGATTTTCATGTTTGAAATGGACAAATATATGTATATCCATCCTCCTGTCAAGCACCGTTAGTTTGTCAGAAATAGAGTTTTAAGAAGGAATTTGTCTCAAATGGGCCTCCTGTACATAGATTACCTTTTGTTCAGCCTTCAATTTGCAACCAGAACACTTAGCTACAAGCTGTAATAAGGAATCGCTCACTTTCATAAGTAAATGAATGTCTGTGATTAAAACATCAATCACGGAAACACTAGTGCTATAAATAGTTTCTAGGTCCAAAGTCCATTGGGAAAGCTAAACGCAGACTCATGCCTGGTTTTCTTTCTTGTTATATGTGAGAATGTGCACGTGTGTGTGCGCATGGCAGTGTGAAATTGGTTTTTCTTTCAAGAAATAGACATGTTGTTTGTAGGACATATGTGTCACCTGGATATTCTGATAAAATGTTTTGTTTTGCAAGTTTACCACCTATACAAAGATTTACAAAGTTTCAACCTAAAATGTTTGTCCTTGAGCTCCCCCTGTTTGCTGAAAGAATGACTTATCACTGACCTAGAAGCTTTCACATTTGCTCTTTAAACAACATGAAATGAAATCTGAGATAGGAAAGAGCAGTCTGTAAAATCCCGCCCATTCCTCATGTTTTGACTCATAGGATTAATGTTAATAATGTTCAGATATTGCAGTGTATGTAGCCCAGTGCCTCTGAAGTTGTAGACAAGTCTGGATTCTCACACAGCTCTATCAAGTAGTATCTGAGGGACTCTGGGCAAGTTACTGAATCTGTTTGCTCCTCTCTAAAATGCGGAAAGTAATAGTACAAACCTCACAGATTTGTTCAAATGAGAAATGAGTTTAGCAGATGCTACTGGCAGAGGAGCCTAAAGAATGAAGTTTTGAAAGAGTCAGAGGTCATTAATTATACACATCTATAATCTACCCATGTCCAGTTTCCTTACAGTGGAAAGCAGATGGATAAAGAGACATGTATTCCGTTCTCTCGCGCCCCAGGACCAAGACGGCAAAGTGGCCTGAGTGGGTCCTTTGGTCTCTTGCACCCATTTACCCCGCTTTACTTCCTCTTCCCTCATGTGTCTGGCTGGTCTTTTGTTCTTTCCCACTCATCATCATTAGTTCTGTAATCCAGGTACCCTCCCCCCTTCTCCCTCTGCCACTACCTCCTGGGCAGCAAGGCTAGGAAGTTCTCCTCTAAGGAGGGGTAAACACACAGAGATGCAGTCATTCACCAGGGCTTTGCAGAGACATGAATTACCATTTGAACCTTCAGGGTCCTACCCCTGGAGAGGAAAACCAGGGTAAAGTGATGAGTACCACCTTAGGAAAAAAAGGATAGTACGAGGGCATGGGGCATTTCACTGAGCAACTCTGAAAACAGCCAGGTATTTTCAGCACCTTGAAATGGGTACATTACCCAATAATGATCTGACTCAAGATCATCCCCCCTAGGGTGGAGGTTATCCCTGAGAGTCTAAGTAATGGTGTAAAACCATGACCTTTAAACCATCTAATAATACACTAGTGTATCACAAACTGTTTATGAGCAATGATAAAGTACCAATGACAACAAATGATTTATTAAAAGAATCATTTAGAGCAGTTTTCTCTACTGTCAGCTATGCCAATCTCGATAATAGTCATTTCTATAATAATGTTACTCTCATTCATCTCACTTGCATTTGTAGATGTTTTCTCGAATAGAAAAGAAAGAGAGCGGATGAAGTGACACAGAGTTTCTGGTATACTCATGGGGAGGAAACGTCCTATAGTATTCAGACTAGCCACCCAGAGACTTAGAAGATTTCTTAATCTTGTATCTGCCCCATCTTAGTCACTCTTGGGACCCTCTGTTTCTTAGTTGTTTTTAGCAGGATGAAGTTGAAAATACATGTGTCTATGTTTTTATTTTTGATGGCATGAAGGAAGTACAGTGTGGGAAAGACTTCTTCTAGTTTTCATGTTGGCCTGGCTAGGAAAAAAGGAGCCCATGTGTGGCGAGAAGGTGGTGAAGCTGCGAAGACAGACGGAAATTGAGCTGAATTGCTAGGGCCTGAGGAAGGAAGAGGGAGGTACAGGGGCTGCTTGGTTGGGACTGAGAAAGGAGCCTGGGTGTTAGGCTGCTGGGGAAATCCCGGAGATCCTGACCAGGAGAAGAGTCCACTGTAACTTTGCTGAGCCACATTTATCAATAAGTTTATCTAATCCAGTAGTCTGGGAATTATTTTGAAAGTTCAGATTATGTTTTATTCAACTTTGAATCCCTAGCACATAGCACAAGGTCTAAGATATAAAGTACTCAACATCAACTTATTAAATGATCCAAGCATCCATCCTCCTTGAATCAGGGTCTTCTGCCAGCCCTCTCTCACATTCTATCCTTCAACTCCTAAATAAATTCCTACTTCCAGTTTGAGGAATGCTTTTCTTTGATTTACCAAGCAGAAGTACTGATGTACCCTCAACCCAGTCCAGTTCAGATTATTAACTTTGATCATCCCTTCCTGAGACTTGGACTCACCGCTCAAAAGCCACAAACCCCAGAAGAATGATCTTTAAAAACCCATCACTGCAATTTTAAACATCAAAATAACCACCAGGGGAATAGGAGAATAGTTTCATAAGAGAGCATAAGAGTTTCAGTGTAACTAAATTTAAGGTACTGAAAATCACTAAGGAAAAAATAACTTTATCCCTAAAGAATTTGAACACCTCTGGTTTTGTATATATTATCAATACACTTCAGGTGATGCCTACTGCTTAAAGATTTGGACATTATTCTAGAAGGAAATACACTCTGTCCCAAGAAAGCACGGAGTCGATGTAGCACCGTGTCCTCCGCTGGCTTCCACTGATACTATTCTCAGCACTGTCTTCTTGGAGTGAAGCTGCTGAAGCACTGATACTTTGGGCTTAATAATTAGGTGCGACGATGTTTTTAGAAGTAAAGTGGGAGGCGCGATGTGGAGGTGGCAGGCATGAAGTGTGCACGAGGAAGGAGAGTGGCAGCGGGAGTTGAGAAAGTAGGAGAGATGTCAGAGCTGGGAAGCGCTTTCTCTACTTTAGGCATCTGCCTGCGTTTTCCATCTTGTTGTCTCCGAAGGGCATTTGTTTTTATTTACAACACGAATAAATCAACCCTGACAGGGTCACCTCATTTTCAGTCACGTGAACAGAGCAGTTCCACACAATCAAGTAGCCAGACTGCACAGGGAGCTGGGCAGCTGCAGCCGCAGGTTGGAAGCACAGCCAACTACCATCGTCAGGTGACCCTTCCTCAGGCGTGCAGACCACAGCTACAAACTGGGATACGAGTCGATACCAGCCCTGACGGTTTATTCTCAACTGCCCTGCCTACCAAACAGAATGTACCATCTACCGAAAGCTCGAGATATGCTTTGGGCTTTCAGGAGGCTATGCATGTGTAGTGTCTATGGAAAGAGCTGTACGTAAAACAAAGATATGGTGCATTTAAAAATACATAAAGCTAAACAACAGGGGCCTACTGTAGAGCACAGGGAACTATACTGAATATTTTGCAATAACCTATAAGCGGAAAGAATCTGAAAAGGAATATATATACATACATGTACACATATATATATATACACACACACATATATATATAACTGAATCACTTTACTGTACACCTGAAACTAACACTATATTGTAAATCAACTATACCTCAATTTAAAAAAAAAAAAGCAATCCAATGTAAAATTGTAATCATGGTCAAGTTAAAGAGTAAATAATTGATCAAACTTTTCGTTTGTTTGTTTTGCTTTTTGCAACACATGGTAGAGTAAAAAGCAAGCAAACAAAAATTTCCACTATTCTCTTCTTAACAGGCCAGGTCAACTCAGTTTGTATTCATTACCCTTTCACAGAATCTACATATTTTGATGATGAAAACTGTTCAGACTCTCACTGTAGTTTATGGGGGTTAACTGCATTCAGCACAATGATCTCTCTACTGTGTAGAGTCCCATCAGTTTCATGAGTACGCTCAGAGCACCGGAGAGCTCAGCGGTACTTAGGAAACATCTAGTCCAGGCTTCGTGAACTCAGTATCTACGGCTTCTAGGTAGCTCTCGCAATTAAGGGAAGCTGTTGAGTACAAGGGACTTATATGAAGTCTCAATGTCAGGGAGACAATGGGGAGTAGTGGGGTCTGAAGTGTAATAAAGAGGTAGCACATACTGGTATTCAACTCCAGCTTAGAGAATGTGGGTTGGTGTTTCATTTTTAGAATAGATCTTCTGATTTTTAAATATTGGCTTAATTCAAAAGAAATACCTGCAGGCCAAGTAGAAAGTGATCCCCCCGCTGGGCCCACAGACTGCCAGTTTTCAATGTCTGATCTGTAGTGTACATCCTCAGACCTGTCCGGGCAGTTTAAGTGAAGTGCAGCGGATCCCTCAGATGCTCATGGCAAAGCATCCTTTTGCTCTGAGAATCTACATATGTAGAGAAGAAATCATCCCCCATGTGAAAGGAGAAGGCATAGCCATTTTCACTCAGTCGGAGCTTAGCCCCTGACCCTGACATTGGCAGATTTTTGCTCTCTGACTGCTTTCAGAACTTGTTCAACGTGAAAAACAAAACCAATCCTCCACACCCATTTGTCATAAGCAATTTTTACATATTCAAGGATGCAGGGGGAAATGTACATCTGCTTATTAACCTTAGCTCTGGTTAAGATTCTTATTAGCATTAAAATTCTAGTCACTTCATTTTTGCCTGCATATTTCAAGGAGAAATAATTTATAGGATTCAAGGAAAGGCATGCTTAGAAAACAACACAAGTAAGGATAAATTAAAAATTCACGCCATGGGGACTTCCCTGGTGGCGCAGCGGATAAGACTCTGTGCTCCCAATGAAGGGAGCCTGGGTTCGATCCCTGGTCAGGGAACTAAATCCCACACGCATGCCACAGCTAGGAGTTCACATTGCGCAACTGGGGAGCCTGGGAGCC
Organism: Neophocaena asiaeorientalis asiaeorientalis; assembly: GCF_003031525.2. Classification (NCBI taxonomy): domain Eukaryota; kingdom Metazoa; phylum Chordata; class Mammalia; order Artiodactyla; family Phocoenidae; genus Neophocaena; species Neophocaena asiaeorientalis. The sequence goes on along the minus strand of NW_020185337.1, from coordinate 19,270,668 downwards.
TCAGCTGGGGAGCCTGCCTGCCTCGACTTAGACCTGGTGCAACCAAATAAATGTTTATTTAAAAAAAAATTCATGCTATGTATAAAACAGTAGTTAGAAACAGGTCTAAAGAAGCATGGAGAGTTTGCTGAAATAACTGAGCTTCAAACCATGTTTTGAGGGGATTGAGAAACTAATTTCAGATGAAGAAATAAGCATTCCAAAGTGAGGTAACGGCAAAGGCAAAGACCAAAGTCCAACAAAGTGGAACCCACAATGATTCAAATATCTTTTGCATTTTTGAACAATAACAAATTTTTTAAAAGTGTATCATGAGAAGGCACATTCACAACTGAGTGAAAAAAAAAGAAAAGCAGTTTAAAAATTCTATATTATATTCGGCAGCCCTGTCCTACACAGGTGTAATTCAGAACAAACACCCAGAGGCGAGGCAAAATTCTGAATCCTGGTATTTGCCATATTGTCCTTATTAAGGCAGACATACAGGCACAGGGTGTTAGATTTTAGAAAGATTGTCAACAAGAATTGAAACAAAAAGATTCTCTGATTCCTCAGAAACTATACTGAACACAAACATTTAACTCGCTCAAGCATTTCATTTACCCAAAGTTTTTTTTGTTTTTTTTTTTGTTTGTTTTTTTTTTTGCGGTACGCGGGCCTCTCACTGTTGTGGCCTCTCGCGTTGCGGAGCACAGGCTCCGGACGCGCAGGCCCAGCGGCCATTGCTCACGGACCCAGCCGCTCTGCGGCATGTGGGATCTTCCCGGACCGGGGCACGAACCCGTGTCCCCTGCATCGGCAGGCGGACTCTCAACCACTGCGCCACCAGGGAAGCCCTACCCAAAGTTTTACATGATAAAGAAAGAGTCTCCCATAGACACAATATGGTTAGTTTAATTTGAGTCTATTTAGAAGTCAATATCCTGAAAAAACAATCAAGAATCTGTCCACATAAAACATCTTGAGTATTCCCCCTAAACTAGATCTCTCACTTTGTTGGACCATTTGCAATTCAGGCTTTAAAAAAAAAAAAAA
>NW_020185337.1:19264174-19269562 GCF_003031525.2 Neophocaena asiaeorientalis asiaeorientalis | reverse complement strand
ATATATCAAAAAAAAAAAAAAAAAAAAAAAAGGATTCTCTGCAACTCCTATGCCTCCTGTTACTGAATTAGCAACAGTCCTGAGGTCCCTAGAGGCACTTGTTACTTTGTGGATTTTTACTCTCTGGCCTTGAGTTTTTTTCAGGGATTGCTTGCTTCTGCCAGTGTCACAGGCTGTGACTACTGACTCAAGCAGTCTTCCTAGGGATGGCTTGGGTACCCACTGGGTTTAGGACCCAAGAATTAATATTTTAAAATTGAATCTGGTGTGTAAGGCCAAGAAAGCACCTGGCCTCAGATCACACAGCTGATCCCCACAATTTTTCTGCCACATCAGACCCTTGAGACAGAGCTCACTGCATTGACTCGCAATTTGGGAGGAAGGACTGCAGGAGAAATTTGACTTCCCTCCCCCTACCACGGAGGAGCTCCCAGACCCTCACTTCAGGTCTGTCCCTCCTCCCATTAGTGGAGAATTAGAAAGAGGAGGTCTAGATTGTTTTGCCCCAGTTCTAAGAGTGATTTAGGACAATTTATTAATTTGTCTGGGACTCACCTGTAATCTGTCTACTTCCTTGTATATAAAAGCAGGACTAAACAGGGGTGTCCAAGGCTGGCTATTGACATCCTTTGGGGACCATTACAGAATACAGATTTCAAGTCCTACCTACAGATTTGGATTCAGATTCCACAGGTCATAGCATTTAACCCTCCAGCTAAGGGTCAGTTATTACTGACTGAAGATAATAATTCGGGCCCTCAGTTACACTGCTAGCTTCAAAGTAAAGCTGACAGTCTAATTACAGACATGAAAAATTAGAAAGCTGCTACTGTATTGCCAACTCTAACATGCCCAGATAAAAGGCTGCGAAAATTTTTCTCACTGGCATTCCAGAGAGTAATCTGAATTGTAAGAGTATGTATATATATGTATATACATCTTCCCCCATGAAATTCAACAAATACCTTTTCAATTCAAATGCAGCCTCTAAATGTTTTTATTATTCCACACTTGACTCATGCAAAAAAGTTAGATTATCACTAGTCTAAACATTCTGATGTGGAGAAAGATGAAAGAGGAGTCCAGGACATCTTTACAAAAAAGTGAATTTCCGTATTTGACTGCCTTTCAAATCAATTAATCGACGCACATGAGTCTCTGTTTTAACTGGCAGTGGTTCTCCTGCTTAAAGGTACAGCTTTATTCGAGAGGATATCAATATCGTAAGATTGTTTTATTGCTTAGGAAGGACGGCATGAGCTGAGAGTAGCCCCCCAAAAGTTTTCAGAAACACAAGTAATGACTTTTTTCCTCTGATTTTACCTCCTCAAAATAACTATTTAGCTATAGCAAAACGTTCTAATGTTAATTTCTCAAAGTGCATGTAAACGTATTTACATATTTAGCTAGAATGATGGACAAGTCATAGAGCGACTGAAGGAGAAAATCTGGTAGTTTCTGCCCTTCCTTTCGGGATTCTGAGCACCAAGTAGTCTGATTCATCTTCACAGAGCTGCCAGTGCCTAGCACGGGGGTTACACCTACAAGGCACTCAAGAAGGAAGACTTGTTGAAAACGATAGAAGCGGTTTGCTCTATTTATGGCAATCACTTGATCACCCTTGACCCTCTGTGCCAATGACTATACTTGCGTTCTGAGAAATGAAATAATCAAGCTGTAATGTGGTGTATCACATAACATCAATAATTCGACCATTAAATTCATTTGAAACAAGCCTTAGCCATTAAATTATTGCAAAAGAAATAAAAAGATGGCAGGAAATAAGAGATTAATGACTGACATTGTGGCCCTTCCGTCTAGATTTTCCTAAAGTACCAGGATTAGGAAAAGAAATCTTAGATAGAAAATAAATTATAGAAATAAGTGATTTTTGAGTCATATTTTAGTCTAAACAGAAATTCTGCTGTAATTCTCTCCCTCCCAACTCAATAATCATTTTTTTCGTTTCTAAGTGACTTAAATAAACCTCACATTACCCCACCCCCTCCTTTACTTCCTCCTCCTATATCACCACCCTTTGCTCACTGCCCACCCAGACCCATCCATCTTTCATAAACTACCTCAAGTTCCACCTCCACTTTGAACTTTCTCTAGACTAATTCAGTCCCCAAGTATCTCCCTCTCTTCTGACTTTACTGCCATGAATTTACTGGTAAATTATGATCCCTTGCCTTTCTCAAGACCAGTTTGCTATTCAGAATATGGCATAAATGCTTGTGTAGTAGATCTCTAGTTGACTCTCAGATTCTTGCAAACTGGAAGCATCTCTTCTTTGTATCACTTAAAGCAGTAGCTTTTGGACTTTCTGAAGCGATGCATAATAAGATACACGTTTTATCATAGTCTGATGTGTTTATACATATAGGTATCTATTTAAAAGTTCCAAGAACAATACTTATTTGCCCGCCTATTCTGTTTTACTCTATTTTGTTTTTCAAAAATAAAAGTGCTATCAGACCCAGTAAACTGACTTCACAACGGGCTGTGACCAGTTCTAGAAGGGCAATTATTAATTACTCTGGGATTGCTGTATATAATTTCCTTCACTTTAAGTAATTTTATAATTATCTGTGGCCTTTGGGCTTTTCCTGAGTACTTTTTTTTTTTTTTTGCCTTTTGGAGTCATCTGGGACAATTAAATGCTTGGAATATACAAGTGTTTTCTATTCTTTCGCCCTGAGCAATGCTGTCATAAAGACTCCCTGCATTTCTATAATACTCAAATCTCCATTCCCTCATTCTCTTTTATTTTCACACTATGCACAGTAGCTGGTAGACATTTTGTGGATGAAGAAATTGAGGCACAGAGAATTCTGACTTTCTCAAGGACATAGCTCCCTTTTAATCAGGCTATTGTAAATTAAGGTAAACATGGCTTCTACATAGTTGAAAGAGATAAACTTGGGTAATATGAACAACATAGAGCCTCAATATGAATGCATTTACCTAACTTGTCTGGATCAAATGGTCTCCTGACCAGATGAGTTAGCAGCTCTTCTGGACTTCAGTTTGAGGATGGAGCCACTTCCTTCTCCATCGCCATCTTTCCATCTTTATATCCTCACAGTTTTTCAACCACCTAGAGCTGCTTGTTCTTCCCGGGCCTCTGTATATTTTGGTCCCTATTCATGATTTTGTGATTCTATGATCAATATTTCAGCACTTCCCTGAAGGCTGCAGCTTTTGTGACTGGAAATTCATACGGTGAAGGATAGCTGTGTCTAATACATTCTTTCAAGTTCATTTAGGGCACAACCAAGGAAATGTTGAAAGGACAAATAAGCGTATTGGGCAAGTGTATTTGTTTTAAGGCAATTTTAAAAAAAAACACCCAGATTTTAAAACTGCTTGTTGGAGCCCACCCTGCCCTCCAATTGAGGCACTTCTGATTCATATCATGCCTTAGTCCTCTGTTTCCAATATGAAGCTATACACTTGCAATTTTGCCCTCATCATTTTCATAAAAGTCTAATTAGTGATTAGGTGAAGCCTCACTGCACCAAAACACACTTTACAAGGATCTCTATGAGTTCCTCTGCACTGTTTCCAAAATAAATTCCGATGATATAACATCTAGGCTTGCCATGGTAATTACTACTTCTTTTTTCTGTTTATGAATCAACAACCTATCCCCTCCACTAAACGCACCGAAAAGCTTGAAAAAATGTTCTTCGTGATCCTATTTCAAAAGAATATTCTCTAATATAAATTCCTGCCATTCCCAGATAACAACAGAGAAGATTTTCTTCTTTAAGCTGTGACTCATGTATCTTTATTCCCACAGTTGTTACTCAGGGCAGGCCAGTGGTGAACACAATGGAAGAGAAAGAATAGTTTATAACTGGAAAATAGGCCCATTCGGGAGAAGTACACTCAAAGCATTATCAAAGTAAAATATGTAGCAGTACCAACAAGAGCAAACAAAAGCCCACGCAAGAGATGTGTAAATACTTCATGAAGCTAAAGCCTTAATCAACTCTCTCTCCAAATCTTGCTGGTGCTGTAAACGCTTCAGTTTCTTCCAGTCCCACCATGACCCAGATTCTTCGCAAAACCAAAATGAAAACATGGTCCAATGGCTCTTTAACCAATGTGTTGTGAAAAATATTTACATGGAGCATATCCAAGGTATTGCCTGAACAGGAAGAAGAGGATACCTTAAAAAAAGGCGGTAGCTTCTTGGTGACTTTCAGAGCTTCGTTTCTCCCCTCCTCCAAATCATTGCCTTTTTCCCACCACCTGTGCTGCTTTCTGGACCTTCACATCATCTTAACCTTGAACTACCTACACCCCAAGCTGAGATTTCTCCCAACGCCCCTCCGAAAAGCCCTTGAAACCCTTTGGGGCTTTGCCGCCTTCCACCATCCAAAATTCACTTTCCAGTGTTTAAATTCCTCTCTTCCCCACCCCCCACCCTGACCCGCCCTCACTGTCCATTGTTGCGTCTGAAATCTTGCCTGTATCTTGTAGATCTGCCCGGTTGGCATAAGGATCTGTCTGTGTATTGGCTGACAGTGTTCTGCAGTGATTTCTTTTCTAAAATCCATCTCCGAAGAACTGTTTATAGCCTCTAGCCTCTACCCTTATTCAGTGTGGTTCCAAAGTTCACCTCTGGATACTAAACAGGTCTCTGCAATGATTTCCCTTTATCAACCTCTGCCCGCCCTTCTCTCTCCGCCTTTCTCAAGAAAAACTGTATATGTGTAAATGCGTGGATACACATGCACACAAACGCATGTATATTATATATAACGATAGTATGTTTCCCTTAAAGGGAATAAGCGTAGGAAAATGAGAAAAATGCCTGTGTAGTATTGCCAAACACGCGCGCGCGCGCGCGCGCGCACACACACACACACACACACACACACACTCCCTATCTGGATATTCACAGTGTGCAGACCTGATTGATTATAAATACTTCTCCCAAGAACAAGGACAGCAGGCGTCTTCTCTCTTTTACCTTCAAAGCCAGAGCCTAAGGGAGCAATGACCTTGCCGAGAAATTCATCACCTGCGAGAAAGACGGCCCCTCCTGGAGCTCAGGCTGGGATGGGGACGAGAGCAACAGGCAAAAAGGACCACCTGGCAAAATGTGGGACCGAATCCACCTCCCATCGGTACTGAGCACACCGCAAAGCTCCGGTCCCCTACGGCTGGACGCCGGGCAGAGGTGGCCCCGGGGGGGCGGCTCCTCCCGCGGCCGCCGGTCGCCTACCTGCTGTCGCCCGGCTCTCCCCGGCGCGGCGGGGCCACTGCCTGCCCTGTGCTTTTTAGCGGCTCCCGGCGCCACACCGATGGCTCGGGCAGGCTCGGCAGCGGCGGTCCTCTTCAGACGCGTTCCGGGAGCGAGCTGGGTGCTAGCAG
>NW_020185337.1:19159603-19264145 GCF_003031525.2 Neophocaena asiaeorientalis asiaeorientalis | reverse complement strand
GGACCGGCAGCAGATGGAAAGTTAAGAAAAGGATTAAGGTAGAGGGCTGGGGCCGAGCGACGCAGCAGGGATTCTGGCTGTCGCTCCCTCCCGCAGGTCACCAGACTCCATGCTGTGTCTAGACTCCAGCAGACGGTTTCTCATAAAGCCACGGGCCGGGGAGATCTGAAAGCAGGGAGACCACCCAACGTTTCCCGTGTGTTGCAACACGTATGATACCTGCGTATTTGGAGAGGGCATTGTTGCTAGTGTTCCTTTCCCCCCGCCCCACTGCGCTCTCCTGGGCGTGGATGGCTTTGGAAAGTGTCCACTCAAAGCGGCTCCAGCAACACTGAATGGATGTGTAGTATGGTTAGCAGCTGTAGATGGTGCAAATGATTCAATGAAAAGAAATCATATTCACTCAGTATTTGTTGGCAGGCGCTGTGCGAAACGCCTTATATGCAGCCTCTGTAATTCTCATAACGACCCAGTGAGGTGGGTATTATTCTCCACCTTATTGATGAGAAAACTGAGGCTTTGATGATTCAGACACTTTGCTTGAGGTCACACAGTAGTGACCTGCACAGTTGGGATTCAAAACGCTGCAAAATATATCCTCTCTCCCATGGGAATCACCTGGGGATCTTGTTAAAATGTAGATTCCGATTCAGTATGCCCAGAGTGGGCCTGAGGATCTGCATTACTAACAAGCGCACAGGGGTTGCCCGTGATGCTGGCCAAGGGACAAAACTTTCTAAACCACTAGGTCAGGGATTTTAATAAGTTTCTTCTTTCACGGCAGCTCTACGTGATTGACAGCAACTTCCTAAAGGTGGGTTAAGGCTGTGTCTTGGCTTTTGGGCAAAGAATGTTGCAGTCCATTAGCCACGTTCAACTTTGTTAAGGGAGGGAAGTTTGTGACCAGGGTGCCAGGTGGCCACTTCTACCACTGCTAAAATAACACGTCAGTTACTGAGGGTGGTTACGATGTAACATTCAAGGATGGACATCTTCATTCCAAGTCCTCTCCCTTGTTTAGAAAACATTAAGTCAAAGTTTTACACCTAACATTTGTATAACACAAAACACTTTGCACGGTGCTCACATGAATAATTTTATCTGTCTTCATAATGACGCTGTAAGGCAGGTATAATTTTACTTTACAGGAAAGGAAGCTGAGGTAGAGTGATTTTCCTGATATTACACAATTAATAAACATGTGGTGGGGACTAGATTGTGACAGATCCCTAGCTTAGGACTTTTTTTTTTTATTATACCACTGTATTAGTTTCCTACTGCTGCTGTAACAAATTACCACAAATTTAGTGGCTTAATACAACAAAAATTTATTATTTTATAGTTTTTGAGGTCCAAAGCCTGAAAATAGGTTTTACAGGGCTAAAATCAAAGGGTCATTAGGGCTCTGCATTCCTTCTGAAGGCTCTGAGGAGAGAATCTGTTCCTTCGTCTTCTTTCCCAGCCTCTAGAGGCAGCCTGCATTCCTTGGCTTGTGACCACATCACTCAGACTTCTGTTTCTATCCTCTACTCTGACTCTGTTTTTTTTTTTTTTTTTTTTTTTGGTACGCGGGCCTCTCACCGCTGTGGCCTCTCCCGCTGCAGAGCACAGGCTCCGGACGCGCAGGCCCAGCAGCCATGGCTCACGGGCCCAGCCGCTCCGCGGCATGTGGGATACTCCCGGACCGGGACACGAACCCGTGTCCCCTGCATTGGCAGGCAGACTCTCAAGCACTGCGCCACCAGGGAAGCCCCCTGCATCCCTCTTATAAAGACTCTTGTGATTATGTTGGTTCAACCCAGATAACCCAGAATAATATCCCCAGCTCAAACTCCTTAATTTATTCACATCTGCAAAGGCTCTTTTGCGATGCAAGGTAACATATACATAGGTTCCAGGGATTAGGATGTAGATACTTTGTGAGGGTCATCATATCTACCAAAACTTCACTTAGTGCTTATCCTATAGTTTCTACTGTATTTTACTCATCCTTCTCTTCTGCTTGATTTCTCAGACTGCTAGGAAGTTCTTTCAATGGAAATATTCACTTGAAAGTCATTCAAGAGACAATAACAAATGTATACTGGCAAGAAATACCCCGAGGCCATGAAAAAGCCATGAGGATGCCTAGGATTGTGGTCATGAAGTGGACACATAAGATTAGGAGATACTTATTGGTCTGAATGGCACTGAGGTAATCCTTAGGGGAAGTCCTAACCACAGTTATAGGCTCACTTTAGCAATACAGAATTTTAAAAAAAAATTCTGCTTCTCAAAGGTACATTGTTCCATGATGAATAAGGCAATTCAAAACTCATACAAAATTGAGTATAACACTAAATTCCAAAGGGTAATAATTATCGGAGTGATGATAAACATTAAACCAGTATGTGAAACAAAGCCAAATCATATTATTGAACGCCTCAAGGAATTTATAGAAAGACTCTGACGTGCTCAAGTTTAACATTTCATTAGGAGCACAGAATTTATGGAAAATGAAAATAATAAAGGATTTAAAGAGAAGAAATAGGAGAAGCAACGTGAGATGGGACATGGTTAATTGCCAGGTGAATTAGGTAAAGTGAAAATTTTATTTGGAATTTAGGTTTATACAGGGCAGTGGAAATACAACTGGAAAGGTAGGTTAGAAAGGTGTGTTGTGAAGGATCTTAAATGTCAAGCTACAGAGTTTAGACTTAACCTGAAATAATAGCAACAATAATAATACCTTATGTTCACAGAGTGCCGCGTAATTTACCAAGTGCTTTTTACATCTTTTCAGTTTTTGAGCTCCCTCCCTCTGCCCCCAGAGAAGCAGGCCAACATGCTCACACGAACACATACACCCCTCACATCGCATGGGGAAGGAAGTGCAAGCTTCTTATCAAAGAGGTGTTCTCAACCGCTCTATATAGAATAGCGGCTCCCTCCCCACTTACCTGTCATTCTTCCTATCCCCTTTACCCCGCTTTATGTTTTTCCATCAGACTTCCTACTGCATTCTGCGTTTATTTGTTTATTGTATGTCTGCTGTCTCTGAGGGCAGGGACTTTGTGTCTTTTGTTCTCTGCTAAATCCCTATCACCTAAAACAGTACGCACCATTCAGTGAGGGCTCAGTAAGTGGAATGAATCATTACCCCCAATTTATAAATTGGGAATCAAATCCCAGATGTTTAAATAAACTTTATGTTCCACAGCTGTTCAGTTCCTTTACCAAGACTAAAGCCCCGTATCCAGCCAAATGCCTTTTTTTTTTTTTTTTTTTCCAAATGCCTTTTTGATAGTCTCTTTCCTTTCTGAGTGAAAGCTCTTTAGGGCTGTTCAGACAGGGGCAGCACTGCATTTGAAAAAGATGAGAATTTGAGATGAGAATCTTCTCTAAATGTCACATCTTTCCTAAAAACTTCATCAGTTTAGCTGGATTGGCAAGAGGCATTGGCGGGATGAATTAGCAGTGGTAGATTCTGGAGGGCTGTCATCACTCCTGCATTAGTTGGCACTGAGTAATACTGTAAGTTGTTCTGTAATTGTTCTCTGGTTAATTCATAGGTGTGTCTTGACACTTTGTATTACGCATTTTGGCCTCAGGGACTATAACTTCTATATATATATTTTTTAATATCCATGCATTCTGCCCAGTACTGGACTCTAAATAGATTTTATCACTGCATGGTTACAAAATGGCTGCCATCGCTTTAAAAATCATATCCTTACAAACCACATTCAAGACAGTGTAGGGGATTCAAATATGCCACTGCAAAATATGCCACTTTGGCATAAGGATTATTTTGAGCTGGAGGAAAATGAGGACTTGGTTACAAAATGGCTGCCATCGCTTTAAAAATCATATCCTTACAAACCACATTCAAGACAGTGTAGGGGATTCAAATATGCCACTGCAAAATTTTGCATAAGGATTATTTTGAGCTGGAGGAAAATGAGGATCAACAGATGCAGATAGGAGCCTTCTTGGAGTTTCCCTTATCTGACTAAAACCAGAAACTTCTGAGAAGTGAGGATTACCATAAATCCCCTCTCCTGGGCAGTTTTAAGGTCATGAAGAAAACAGAAAGCTGGCACCGAGATAAGTCTGCAAACAAATCTTATTAAAATAACTCATCTTTAATTAGGTTTCCCCCTATATATTTGCCTTCCCACAGTTTGCTGTCCCTAAAAGTCTAAACTCCTTTTTCCTTTGTCTTGTTATCTCTATACAAATTTACTGTTTTTGTGAAGATGCTATATAAGCCCAAGTTCTAACCACCCCTTGGAGTTACTCATCACTGAGTTTCTTCTGCATCTACGCCTGATGTACATACGTATTAATAAACTGTTTCTTTTTTTCCTGTTAATCTGTATTTTGACTGTCTAATTTTCAGGGCCCCAATTAGAGGCCCTGAGAGGATAGAGAAAAAAGGTTTTTTCCCCTCCTATATAATAGGAAGAAAAGAATTCCAGTGGAAAAGGGAACCTCTTCTTTTTATGGAAGAAAAAAATATTTTCCAGAACCCATTCTCTTATTCCCAAGTCATTGGCCAGAATTCAGTCACCAAATCACCCAAGGAGGCTGTGAAAGTGAGCACCTAGCCAGGAGGAACAGGCTTGCTTTGATTTTTCTAGGCTAGTTGTCCTGGTGCCCCAATCATAACCAAGTTCTGTTATTAAGAGAGAAGGAACGGAGGCTCTAGGATCAGCCCTTAGTAGTGTCTTTCACACAGAATCAGTATAGAAATACTGCAGACTCGCGGTAAGGTCCATTTTGATGTCACCTAACTGCCTTTGGATTTCTGGAAAATGAGGGCCAGTCATAATGTCAGGCTGTTACCTATTTTCCTCCCTTTGCTTTCTCTCTCTCTCTCTCTCTCCCGCCCCTACTCCCTCCCCCCACTTTCTTGTTCTTCTTTTCCTTTCTTCCTTCCTTCCTTTCTTTCTTCCTTTCTTTCCCCTTTCTTTCTTCCTTTCTTTTTCTTTCTTTCCTCTTTCTTTTCTTTCTTTCTTTCTTTTTCCTTCTTTCCTTCCTTCCTTCTCCCCTACCCCTCCTTCCCTCCCCTCCTCTAATAAATATAGCCTCTGCCGCATCATTTTTAGTCATAGTTAGTATTCTACTGTACATTTAATCAGTGCCCTATTGTCAAAGGTTTAGATTCTCACCATCTGCAATAGTCTTAAGACAGGCTTGTTCAGCTGATTGGATAAAAGACATGCAGATCACTGCCTGTCACACCAGTGTCTCTCTTGCTGCTCCCCGAGCTCACATTTTCCATTCCTGCCCCAGTAGTTTGTAAAGCACACGAGTATATTTTTCCACAGCCCATGACTTTGTTTTGATTTTTACCCGCCCCTTACCCACCTCCCGAAATGCCCTTTCCTCAGAGACACTTATCAAATTCCTGTTCCTCTGGCAAAATCTAGTTTAGCTATCCCCTCCTCCAGGAACCCTTGCCCAGACCACCCAGTTCCATATTTAATTCCTTCTTCCTCTGTGATACGTCTGCACTGGGTATCAGTCTTTGCTCTGGTTAAAGCACTGTACCAGAATTTGTGTTTTTATTTGTTCTTCTCCTTTAATAAACTTTGAGTCCCATGAGGACAAGTCTTTGTATTATATTATTTTCTGTTGTCAAACTTGGCACATTTCCTATTGATTGTTAACATTTGTAGAATTTCAGGCCAGCTAAATTTTTAAAAGGACTGACTCTGCTTCAGTTGTTGTGCTAGGCATTTTAAAGTTTATTAGTCTGTTCAATTAAAGTCAGAGAAGATGGAATGATCCTTTTACAACAAAAGGCATCCAGCTGACTTTAAGACAGAGGAGGAGTCCTGAATTACTTTAGGCTCTGAAAACTGTGGTTGTGCTGACGCCATGGTCATGGCTCCACAGTGGGGCAGTGTTTGGTTTGTACTTGGCCATTTTTGCCATATGCTCTTAAGGATAACCGTCACCTTCCATTTAAAAATTACATGTCACGCACGTAAAAAATCTATTTCACACAGGACCATTTTTTCAAGTGATCATTTTTCCCAGGAACTTTTAGGGTATGAGGAGAAGAAAACACACACACACACACACACACACACAAATACACAAATATACTGGGTTGACATCAGCTACTGTGAACTTGTTTGAAAGATGCAGGGAGGGAAAGACACACAGGGACCCATTTATGGAAGAGAGCAGCTGTTTCTGTCTTCTAAACTTCCACTGAGGAGTACCCACTGAGGAACCACACCTCAGTCCATGTGATTAGGTAGAGCTGACCTTGATCCAGGGTGCATATATGACCTAGGACAGAACAATAGGAGGACCACCTGTCCCTGGCCATAGTGATCGGATCACGGATATGTGCAAGACCCAAACTATGGCTGGAACTCTTGGGAAAGATGGGGTCTCCTGCCTAGTAAAATGTAAAACTGAGGCTGCTAGTGCGGACCACTTGGAAGAAGCTTGCATGAGGGAGACGTGAAGACAAAAGAAAGGAAAGCAGGGCTGGGAGATGGAGAGAGAGAGAGAGTTCTATTTCTGGTGATATCATTTAAACCTCTACATTCAGCCATCCTTGAATTCAAGTTCTACCGTTGAATTTTACACTGCTCAGTCATATTCAAGGTGGGTTTGTCTCCTTCAAGGGAAGAGTTCTTATAGGCTCTTATAACAGCTGCACAGAAAGACTTCACATGTCCCTCGGAATAGAGCAGCAGACGCAGTGATTGGCAATGGTGCTTAGGGTCCAACAAAAAGCTCTGGTGACTTAATCACACTATTCCTTAAGAAGCAGCCATTTGCTGTTGCTTCTTTTTCTGAAGCCTGCAAAGGACCTTGTAACTGTCTTTCTTTCTGTTTCTCTGTCTACAGCACTATTCCCTGAATTCTTCTTTTTCTCTGCACAACTGCACAACTTGCGTTCAAGCTTCCCAAGAAAGAGAATCTGATTGACTACTTGATACATTCCCTTAAAATGTATGAAGTGCTTACTTGTAGGTTGTTCCTGCTGGCATGATTTCCTGCCCCAGATCTGCCCCCCTCCATTTTTTTGGCTAATGTCTATATATCTTTCAAGTCTTAGGTAAAGCCATTTTCTCTAAAAAGGCTATCTGAGACTCTGGGATTGGGTTAAGTACTTCTCCTCTGTGTTCCTAAAGCACCTACCTGTTCATCACTTGGTATTACATTGCCTATTTATTTGTCTGCCTCTTTACCACAACTCCTAGACTGTAATTTCTTCGAGGACAGGACTTTCTTCTTGGTTTATGAGTGGCACCTGGCGTAGTACGTAGCACATAGTCGATACAAAAAAACAATATATGTTAACTATTGAATAAAATAATTGACAGATTAGGGTGTATCCCCAGTCTCTATCAGAAATACCATTGACCAAAATAGCAAGGGGTCTCCAGAATTAGTTCACTCAACATGTTCAAGGTGTAACATCGGGAAAAGGACTGAAATACAACTAATGTAAAGAAAACTGTAGTGTGAGTTGAAAGTTCATATGACCATTTAACTTTTGTAAATATAAATACATAGTATTAGGGAGGGATGTGAGAGAAATACAGCAATAACAATTCATATGATACAGGCATTAGGGCATGACATTCCACCATTTAGCATTTGACCCGGGGTTAGCGTGAGATAAGAGACAAAAACCTGCTGTTCCCTCAGTAAGGCTCTCATAGCAGAGTTCTCTTGATAGACTGGGGAGTATTCTGGTGTTTAAAGTCCTTTTTTCCCCATAAATGATGGCACCTGAACACAATCAACAACTTGCTTTGGTATTAGACCAAAGGTTCAGAAATCTGTTCCAATGCTGGAAGAAAGGGTTCAAAAGAGGAGATACTACTTTCTTCCGAGAAAAATTGATAGATGATTGATAGATAGACAGACTGACAGACAGATGAGCTAGTGTTGAATGTATCTTTTGATTGCAGAGGTTGGAAGTCCCTGCCTTTCTCTTGCACAATTTTGCTACAGACCTCAGGCTTTTCGCCATATATACTCAAGTTTTCAGATCCAAAGCCAAGTCTAACAAAGACAGGCAGTAGACTCTCATTCTCCAGCTGGTGGAATATGGAAATAAGCTCACTAAATTTCCACCTTGAATGTGAAATGACTGAGGTGGTCCCTGAGCCACCGTGTCTACAAGGATGATCAACCTTCATCTCTGTTCTCCACCATGTTCTCTTGGTTCATACGGTCCCACTTCTGCCTGACTTCTCCGTAATGCTTCATTTGCTGGCATTTCAGCCTGCTTATTTAAGACCCCGACCCTTCTTATCCCTTGCCACTCCTTCTCCAAGGGCAATGGGCTCATGGCACTTGGTGCAACTTTCTCCAGTAACTGGGTAAAGTTCAGCTCTAAATTGGAGGGACCTCCTGGAAAGAGAATGCAACTAGCACGTGGCTTCAGGTATAACCACTCTCTAGAAACTGGCTGCCTTGCCTAAGACTATTCTACCTTCTTAGGGGAGCAGAGACTTCTAAGACTACTCCACCCTCCCCCCACCTTAAAGATGTTGGCTGTGTGTTATAAATTTCCTGTGTTCTTTCCAGGCACTATTACTTTTTTCTGAGTTAGGCCTATAAACCAAATTCATTTCCATAGTACACATTTCCCTGGTTCTCTATCCTGCTGACATCACCAACATTCTCCATAAAAATACAAACATTATTCCACAATGTCCATCAACTGATAAATGGGTACATAGAATGTGGTATATCCATACAATATAATATCACCCATCGATAAAACGAATGAAATATTCATACATGATCCAATTAAAAAGTGGGCAAAGGATATGAACAGATATTTCTCCAAAGGAGATATAAAATGGTCAATAAGCACATGAAAACATGTTCACTATCATTAGTCATTAGGGAAATGAGAACCAAAACCTCAATGAGATACTAACTACCTCACACTCATTAGGATGTCTACTAACAAACGACAGAAAATAACAAGTGCTTGTGAGGATGTGGAGAAATTGGAATGCTTATAATTGCTGATGGGAATTAAATATGGTGCAGCTTCTTTGGAAAAGAATTCGTCAGGTCCCCCAAAAGTTAAACATAGAGTTATTCCTATGACCCAGCAATTCCATCCTAAGTGTATACCCAAGAGAAATTAAAACATCTATTCACACAAAAACTTGTATGTAAGTGTTCATAGCAGCATTATTCGTAGTGGCCAAAAAATAGTATTAACCTGAATATCCATCAACTGATGAATGGATAAATAAACTGTATATTTACATATACTCTATATTTACAGTATATCCATAAAATATAATTTTATTCAGAAATAAAAGGTAACAAAGTATTGATACATGTTACAGCATGGATAAACCTAGAAAACATGCTAAGTGAAGAAGCCAGCCACAAAACACCACATATTGTAGGATGCCACTGATATAAAATGTCCAGGATATGCAAATCCGTAGATACAGAAAGTAGATTAGTTGTTGCCTTGGGATGTAGGGCTGAGGGGAGGAGAGAATGGGGAATGACTGGCAATGGGTATGGGATTTTTTTTGAGGTGGTGGAAATGTTCTAAAGTTAGATAGGGGTGAATACACTAAAAACATTCAATTGTACATTTTAAAAGGGCGAATTGTATGGCATGTAAATTATATGTCAATAAAGCTGTTTAAAAATATTACTTTAACAACTAGTTTAGACTGATGGAATACTTTTTGAGAATTCTTAACTCCCATTATTCTAAGGCTGAGCACACAAACAACGAGTTCACCTCTAATTCAGTGTCCTTAGTGCTTTAGCCTAATCAATGATACTTACCCTGCCAAATATGTCAACCATGCACATAAACTGATACTCTGGTTTGCATGCCCATCTCTTGTGAGTTTTTCCAGTCCAAATAATTTCCCCAGAGTTTGAGCACACTTGGGATGAAGTGATAGAATTAATTTTAGCAAACCGCAAAGCTAAACCCCTGGCCTGTGTTAGCCTCACACAGGTACTGAATCCCCAAGAGGCCCTCCCTAAAATCATTATCCAGTAAGCCAGCTGGCCTCTTGCTCTTTCTTTTTGACAGGTCTCAGCTACAATAAATTAGATGGAATATTATTTTTCAGTGCAGAACTATAAAGTAAGATATAGTTCTTGATTTTGTCTTCTGGAACGGATGTGAAACCATGGCAAGAATAAACAGTGATTTGGCATTCAACATCACCACTACATCAGGCATCAGAACTGAATTAATGAATGAATAGACTCGTGTCATAAGAATATTGTTTGTAGGTTGATGAATGTATCCTGTTTGCCCCATATTTGTTAAGTTTATATAGTTATCATGAAATTGCACAACCCAAGGAATACGACTTAACTTGTTTTCTATGTAAATGGTGTTTTCCAAATTTGAACAAAATGGAAAATCTGATTTATTTGTTAGAATGGTAGGAAAACCTGGAACCTCAAAGAAAAAGTGGTTCTTTATATGCTATCTTTCCTCTTCCTTCACCCAAGGGTAGAATTGTACCAGGTATCTCACTTTACTTTCTGAAACCTGAAATCACTACAGCACACATTATTGATGAGTCAGTGGGGTTGATGCCTACTCAAGATCCCAGAGAAATTTAAGCTATATTTGGTTTTTATGGTCTTATAGACTCATATGCATGGCTAACTGTGTTAATAGTATGACATCCAGTTGGCTCAGTTTTCTATGGCTGGTCTTCACCACGAGGTGGTAGTCGGGACATGATTGATTTTTAGGTGAGTATCAAAATAGAAATGGGACAAATGCATTTTGTAAACTCACATCCAATTTGGTTGCTGTGTCTTAACCCTGCTCTTTTGGCATGGGTGAAAGCAGAACCAAACATCTAATCAGTCCATGAAGTGTGCAAACAACATGGTGGAACAGGATTTCTAAAAGTCATGATTCCCTACCCCGAGAGGCATGGTTATTAACCATGCTAAGTATTAAGATTATTAAGATTAAATATTAGGTCCATATATATATATATGAAGAGAGAGAAGATATATATATGAAGAGAGAGAATATATATATATATATGAAGAGAGAGAGAAGATATATATATATATATATGAAGAGAGAGAAAGAAAATGCTTTATATACAAATACAGATGTATATGAATAAATGTGTGTATCACAGAAAATATATACATGTACATAGGGGATCCACCAAGTCTAGATACATAGATAATGTTTTATTTTTTATAAATTGAAGGTGTCTCTGACAAGATTTACATTTTTCCAAATGTTACCATATTTTCTGGAAACCTTTTATGCACATGAAAGATGAATGCCAAAAAAGACTTCTCTAGTTAAGAAAAATACTTGATTTTCCTAATTATCTAATGAGTTATTATTTCTGTTTGTTATTTCCAGGATTAATTTGTCTCTCTAATTATCCATTTACTATAATCAATCTCCACATTTCTCTATAAGACATTCCTGGAAGTTATATCGTAAAGCATGTCAGTGTGAAATGGATCTTTTTTTCCTATAACAATAATGTTACCATTAGGCCTGGCTTCTCTGATCGTGAATTCAACAACAAAACGACTCAAAGTTAAAAACTAACAAATACTAAAATCTCTACAGTCATTTAAAATAAGATTATGTTCTAAATTTTATACAATGACATAAATAGGTTGTGTACATCAATTATTCATGGGATCTCAATGTACTACAGTACATATATAGTAATAAAACTATTATAACCGTACTGTATCCTAATGACTTACCTAAAATGAATAACCCAGCTCTAATAACCATTGCATTAATTATATATGATTTAAGGAACAATTTTGTTTGCAATCTTACAATTTGGAAGGAGTTGAGAAGAATAATGTTTTGCCAAATCCTTATTAAAACTGCTTAGGGAAGTTTGAGTGGTTGATATTTTTTTCTCTTGTTAAGTTTTCCTGCAGCAAGAAGTCTTCAAAATTATTGAACAGTTCTGATGAACACATATTTGTTAAGATTTTACCAAACGCCAGATACTACCCTAAGCAACGAGGATACAAAGTTGAATAATACACAGCCCTGCCCAGGAGGCATTCATTGTTCTGTAGGGGAGACAGACACATAATCAGTCGATTTCCATATAGGAATGAGTTATGCATGAAGCACCGTGGAGTACAGGGCAGCTGGAGTTTTGTGAAAAGAGAGGATCCTTGAAACGAGTTAAATCCAAGATGGATAGGAGTTAATGAGATGAAGAAGTGGAATGAACAGGAGATATCTGTGAGAGAGGATATCCTGGGCTGTGCTCAAAATGGGTCATTAGAAAATAGAGCCATTGCACTATTACGTATTTGAAGTCTTTATTAAGAAACACAGTTCATTCAATAAAATGCTTCCTGAGTGTTTTATCACGTATTGGGCAATGTTCTAGGTGCTGCAGATACAGCAGCTAACAAAACAGACAAAAGTCTCTGACTTTCAGGAGCCTACATTCTAGTGAGAAAAACAGGAAAGATGGAATGAACAAATAAATATATATTATAATGTCAGATCGTGATGAATGACATATAGGCAAAAAAGCAGGGTGAGGGACTAGAGAGTGACAGGGTGCTATTTTTAGATGGGGGTGGGTGTCAGGGAAATCCTCTCTGAAGAAGTGGTTTTGAGTGGAATAAAGTTAGAGGGCCAGCTGTGTGAATATCTAGCGGAATAACACTTCAGTTACTAGGAATAGCCTGTACAAAGGTTCTGAGACAGGGACCTTGGCTTAGTATGTTTAAAGATCAACAAGGAGGCCAGAATGTTTGGGGTACAGTAAATGAGGGGAAGAACGACAGCAAACGAGTTGGTAGAAGTGGCCAGAGGCCAGTTATAGAGAACACTTATCTCTACCAAAGTTGTTTTCTCTCATTCAGAGCCATACTCTATTTCCCAGAATTCCTTGCAGGTAGGGGTGCATAGCCATATGAAAGAGCTCTCACCACTGGGATGTGGTAAAAATGCTGTATACTACTCCCAGACTTACTCACATAAATGTTCTGCATGATTCCCGCTTCTCTCTGATTCCAGTCTCGTGGAGGACTCCAAGGCCTTGAGCAGTCCTGCATCCCTAACTAAGCACACGGAAGACTGCTCATTGACTGTTTATACTTTGCATAAACAAAGAATACAGTTAACTATGCTAAGCCACAAGATCTGCAATTATTCTCTTCCATCCTCTTCTCTCCTGCCCTTGGAAATCTTTCACACTTACACTATCTAATGATGCTGCCTCTAATGGCTACAATTCCAGGCATCGCCAGCAGCCAGCGACTCTAATGAAGTTTTTCGTAGGTGGGGCTTGAAAAGAGGCATCTATTGAATTTGATATTTGAGTTCATTTTCTTTTCTTCATTCTTTATCTTATATCTCCCCCCCTCCCGCCAATCAGCCTCCCTTTGGAGGGAAAACCTTAAAGAAGGAAAATGGCCACAGAAGATCAATCTGAAAGCTTTTGTTTTAAAGAGAAGGGGGATAATCACCTTTTGTCTTAGTGATGCTGAGAGGTAAGGACATGAAGTTCAAGGCTTGTAGGAATCACCAGCTTCAGCCTCCTCCCTACAGCAACTTCTAACTGATTCATTATTCCCTAATTCTTTCCCTGCCCACTTCCAAGAATAGTCCGAGTGAACAGGAATGAAGAAAAAGAAAAATATAATTATTTACTAAACAGAACTGAAGTTTGGACCACCTCATTCATAAATAACAAAAGATTATGTGAGAAAAGGACTTGTGTATTAGGGAATTTGGCTGAATAATTAATCAATTCACCTTAAAATTTATATAATAATTCTCTTGTACCTGTACCTTTTGGGTGTAAACACATGGCAAAGATACAGTTATTTTTATACTATAGTTTCCAACAGTAGTTTTAAACATTTTTTTTCTCCTTGTAGGAATGTTTCTCTAGGTTCACTTTTAATTCTCCTATCTTTGTAAAGTGTACATGATACCACTATGAACATTCATTGCTTCATTGTGTTTTTATCGAGCATATACTCTGTTTCTGGCACTGTTCTAGGTGCTAAGATAGAAAACTCCCTGCCCTCATGGAGCTCAGGGAAAAAAATGAAATTATAATTTAGCTTGGTTTTACTTTTGGTACTGGTTTCCAGTTGCCATGGTAAGAAAGTAACACAAATTTAGTGGCTTAAAACCACGCAAATGTAATCTCTTCTAGTTCTGCAGGTCAGAGTTCTGAAATGAGACTTATGGGGCTAAAATCAAGGTATTGGCAGGGCTAGTTCTTTCTGGAGGCTCTAGGGGAGAATCTGTTTCTTGTCTCTTCCAGCTTCTAGAGGTCGCTGGCATTCCTTGGTTTGTGGCCAAATCATGCCACCCTCTGCTTCTATCATCACAGTTTCTTCTCCTCTGTCTGATCTGCCTGAGTCCCTTATTAGGACTCTTGTGATTTTATTGGGCCTACAAGCATAATCCAGGATAACCTCACCATCACAAAATCATTTATTTAATCACATCTGCAAAATCCCTTTTGCCACGTAAGGTACTGTATTCACAGGTTCTGGGGATTTGGCTGTGAATATCTCTGGGGGAGGTAGGGAGCAAGTTTTCACCCTGTCACACTTTTTCAATATCTAAGAGCAAAGAACTTGTTTCCCTCTGGGGTTAGCTTCAGTTGGAGTGTCGTAGAAGTTGTTTTATAAAAGAAAAATTTCATTTACTTTCTTCCAATTTGCAGATAGGCTGCTACAACAAGAAGGCACACGTGAGTTCCGTTTTACTAGGTAGCAGGGTGTTCACACTCAGCCTCACCGCTTTCTAGCCTGTGATCTCGGGCAAATTGCTCAGCTTCTGTGAGCCTTAGTTCTTTCATCTCTGTAAAATGGTGATAATAGGACCTTTGTCACGTGTTGTTATCTGTTGTCTGAGGATCATCTGAGATAAATATGAAAAGCATTAGGCTTACTGTAGGCAGGGTTTCTCAACTTCTGGTACACAGACTTCCAGGGGATCCACAGATAGGATTCAGTGAATCTCTGATCCTCTGGATTTACATGCAAGATTTTGTTTGTATGTATAAACACACTTTTTTTTTTTTTTAGGGGGAATCTTATCTCTATTTCTTAAGACATTTTCTAAGGGTCTGTAAACTTGTCAAATACTAAAAATCATTGCACTAGATAATCATAATGGTACTTCCCTTTTTCTTTCAATTTCTCCAGGAGTGGGATTGGTTCCTCCATCAAATCCACAAACTTGACATGTAGGCAAACTCTTTTGAGTGAACACTCAGAACCTGTGGTGACATCAGTGGTGCATCCTTTTCTCTTTTTATAATGGTGGTTTGTGGTACACAGAACACATCCTGTTTAAAGTAGATGATATGCTTACCTATCACACGTCAATATCCTTATGATATTATTACACTTAAAGTGTCATGTTCCATTTCCGCTTCCGCTGTTCCTCTTAAAGGAATAAAAATGACTTCAGCTGTCAGCAACCATTTAGGCTTGGTCTGTCTGAATTTTAAAATCGCATTTCCATCCACACGATTCAAAAGTCATCAAACACTCCTGTCTTCATTTAACCAACACTCACTGGCAAATTTTTCAACTTGCCCTTTTCAGCCCAGCTCACGAGCACGTTTTGAGGATTAATGTGATTTGAACGGAGGCCCTTTATTGAGGCCGTGTACATGGCTTGCTTATTTCAAGACACAGAACTTCCCTGACGTTGCGGTTCCATGATACGGTCTTATCACGTTGTATGATTGACTGTGAGTTTCTTGAGAGTAGAGTTCATATTTGGTCCATTTTTTTAACCCTGACACCTAACACCACACCTAGAATATAGTAAGTACTCAGGAAATATTTGTCATATTCAATCAAATGTTTATTAGTACCAAACTCATATTTTTTTCTCATGAAATCTATCTTCCCTTCTATTTTCTTCTCTATTAATGATATCAATTTGAAACTGTGATTATTTATATCAGGGGTTAACAAACTATGGCCCTCAGGCCAAGTCTGGCTGCCACCTATTTTTGTAAATTGAAAGTTTAATTGGAACATGGCAGAGTTAAGTAGCTGTGAAAGACCGTGTGGACCGCACAGCCTGAAATATTTGCCATCCTGGCCTTTACAGACAATGTTTGCCAACTGCTGACTTAGGTGAAGATGCCCAGCAGAGTTCTCTCTTGGGATGGAAAAGATTTCTGTCCACATCGCTTTCTTAAATATGGACTTTTCTCACGGATTCTCCCGCAACTTATCCTTGATCCTCCCTTACGCTAAGGGCCACCTCGTTGAACTCATTGTAAATCAAGAATAACAGAGGTGACCTCTGGAGACTTTGTTGTAGGTATTTTATGTAGAGCGTAAAGGTCTTTGGAAGATATTTATCTGCATCTGAACTGCAACTTCTGTACAAGTAAATTCTTCAGGGCTCATTAAAGGAGTCTTCAGAGTGGGCAAAAAGCCCAGAAATGGCATCATGGGAAACAGAAAAGTAGGCGAAGGGATAAGAATAAAATACCCACTGGTTTTCTACAGCACTTTTAATGATTTTAGAGTGTACTGTCTAGCAACAAAATCATTACTAAGAAAAGGAAGATCTATGGAACATGGAGTGACACATTATGTTCCATCTCTTATCTAAAAAAATAAAAATATATAAACGGCTAATATAAAAATGGGTATAAAACAACCTTACTTAGTAATGGTGAGAAAGACATGTCTTACTCTGGACTGGTTGAGTGACATTACTAACCCACAGAGGTTGAAATGGATGAGACCAAACATTTAAAAATGTTTCCTTTTTAGGAGGCTCCCCAGATGGGCCTCCTTAACCCCTAGGGTGTCATTGGAGGAAGACTTAGAATTGATGAACTATTCCTCAGATACTCTAGTGATCTGACGACAGAGAAATCCGAGCTTTCATAGAGCTTCCTGAAGTGTACAGAGAATTCTTCGATGTTAACTTTTGGAACTTTATGCACCCACATAAACCTGGGGATACGTGGCACACATTCCTGTCATCCAATGGCTACAAAACAACATTAAAAACTCTCAGGTACATTGAGATAAATGGACTCAGCCCAAACCTGAGCTCACCACCACACAAAGAGGTGAAAAGACAATGAAGGTTACCCCAGGGTACGGATGGTCTATGGGAATGGAGGGCTATGGGGCAAGGGTATTTGTTCTCTTTCCTTTTTTGTAGTTTTCTCTGATTGTGGCAACATAGGTTAATTTCGTAATTTATAACATATTCTAATAACAAACCCCCAGAGACTACAAATAGTCATATATAAGCTGAGTAATGGGTATTTAAAAATTTTGAAGTCTAGAAATATTTCAATTAACCAAATTTGATCAAAATAATTAAGTACACATACATCACACAGAGACACAGACATATGCATATCTTTCTCTGTCTGTCTATCTATCTACCTACCTACCTATTAGATTATAGATAGATTAGATGCTCTATAACAATATCTATTGCTCAGAGAAGTTTTTGGCAATATGATTACCATAGACATGAGACCTGTACACATTAGGGTGAATAGTAATAAGATTTCCTCTTTCATATGTTGCTTCCTATCTGAGTCCTAGGAAACAAGAGACAATACACTCTTTATTTATGGGTTACAGTCATGTACTCTTTACCTTTAGTCAGTTATGGTCCACTATTGCCTTTGAGAATAAATATTCCACTGCTACTCGGGTATAGATGAGAGATCCATTCATCACCAGAACAGAAGAAAGACACTGGATTCAGGAAAATTATTTTTGCACAAATTTAATATATAAAACAACTCAATCATTAGTCTTACTGAAAACATAAAGCCTAAGTCCTCTTGGGCCATATCTCAATGTTACAAGATTGTTGAATAACTCTGGACAAGATTGAACTTCTATGTTAATGTGAAGGGTAGGTCAATTTTTATTGCTGGGGGAGTCAACATAATTATGTAATATTTTACAAAAGTTAAGAGACAGTAATAAACCTCTGATCCTTCATGTCTTTGTATATACCTTGTTCTAACCTAGAAACTACTCCTCTGACAGCTCACGTTTAAACCTTATTAGGTATACACTGAAAATTATGCCAAAACTCCACCCCTGCCAACCACACTATCACCCTCATCACCTCCTACATTCCTCTAGCTTACTGAGTATTTCTAAAACCTTTTTAATCTTATTGTTTCCATCTCCCACTCTATCCCATAGTTAGTACTTTTTTTTGCTCCACTTTTTGGATTTGAATATTATTCTGATTAAGAAGTGTCAAGCTTCAATCTCCAAATTTTCCTTTGCTCAAACATCTCCTTAAACCCACTCAAATCCTATCTCACCAGGGTCCCCAAATGCCCTGCTGAGTTGGAGAGTCTAGTAATGTGGATTTCACTGTTCTTCCTGTTGAAAATGTAGACTATAGGTTAAGTAAAAAGCACAACTAAATCAACAGTCTCATTTTGGGCTTCCCCAGTTCCTCTTTGTTACTAAGATCCTAACAACGGAAAGCAAGCAAGCCAGAGCACGGGCCGTCTCTCCAAGGCTGGGCATCATTTCCAAACCTTCAGTTTAGGTGTAATACATCCAGAAGATTATAAAGTAGAATTAAGTTAGAGGAGAAGAGGAATCTGTAAAGAACACCTGAATCAGGCGAGACACAAGTGCAAGTGATCTATATCCTTAACTGTTGAAAAAATTTGGGGGGCATTCCTGGTGGCGCAGTGGTTAAGCATCCACCTGCCAGTGCAGGGCACACGGATTTGAGCCCTGAGCCAGGAAGATCCCACATACCGCAGAGCAACTAAGCCCTTATGCCACAACTACTAAGCCTGCGTTCTAGAGCCTGTGAGCCACAACTACTGAGCCCACGTGCCACAACTACTGCAGCCCGCGTGCCTAGAGTCCGTGCTCTGCAACAAGAGAAGCCACCGCAATGAGAAGCCAGCGCACTGCAAGGAAGAGTAACCCCCACTCACTGCAACTAGAGAAAGCCCGTGCAGCAACGAAGACCCAACGCAGCCAAAAATAAATAAATAAATTTTAAAAAAGAAAGAAAAAATTCTGGGCTTCTCAGACTTATCATCTGTAAAGGGAACGTGGTAAGATCTATCTTGTAATTTATCATAAGAACAGACATAATGTATTTATAGCACATAGCACAGTGCCTACACAAAAGTAGAGCTCATTTAATGGCAGTTTTTGTTATTATTATTTGCTTCAGAGAGAGCAGGGCTTATAAATGAATTCAGAAACAGTTAAAATTCTCAGAGCCATGGTGGCAAACACATACTTCCGGAGTCTCAAATAAATAAGAGAGGGAGTCTAGAGAACTTGGCTGTGACAACATTTGTCTTCACCCAATGAGAAAGTCATCCCTAATAAACTCATTCAAGGCTTTCCTCATCAAGGTCCCCAAATGACCTGCCAAGTCTGAGAGTCTAGTAATGTGGACTTCACTGTTCTTCCTATTGAAAACGTAAATAGGTATCTCAGTTATAGGCTGCTATAACAAAAATACAGACTGTCCCTAACTTACTGTGGTTCGACTTACAACTTTTTGACTTTATGGTGGTGTGAAAGCAATATGCACTCAGCAGAAACTATGCTCTGAATGTTGAGTTTTGACCTTTCCCTGGGCTAGCGTCATGCAGCATGATACTCCCGTGATGCTGGGCAGTAGCAGTGAGCCACAGCTCTCAGCCAGCCATGAGGGTCTATCCCATGACCCAAATAGTTTCCAAAGGCACCATCTCTTAGTACCATTACATTGGGGGTTAGGGTAGCAGTGTATGAATCATGGGGGGAAGCAAATATTCAATGCATTATAATAGGTTAAGTAAAAAGTACAATTAAAAGCAACAGTCTCCTTCTTTTGATCCATTAAACATTACCCCTCACCTAAGAAATGTTTTCTCTTTTAGCAAAAAAGTGACACGTAGGATCTATGCTCCAATGGCACCTGAAAACCTCTATTTACTATTAGAATATCCAGAATGTAATTATGATGTTCAGCCCCAAATTAGGCAGAAGATGGCTCTGTTCTTGACGTACAACAAGAAGCGTGGACTGAAAGGCAGGTTAACGTGTTTCCTTTCAAAGGCCAGTTGTATGGCATCATTAACCCAAGGTATTTGGGAATGTCTTGAGGCTCTTCATTATTTTGGCATTTTAAGTAGTTTTACTTACTCCATTTGGAGGAAGTCACCTACACAGGACTCATCTATGAGAGACAGAAAGATGAAAGAGCTATCGAGGTCCCAGGAACTGGCCTCACTTTTCCAGGTCCCACTACAAAGAACATGTTGACTTCTGATGGTGATGGGGGCCAGAAAGCAACACCATCGGGTTCTGCTTTTCCTCTGGCAAAGCATATGACCTCAGACAAATTGCAATCTATCTGGGTCTTGTATTTTTCATCTAGAAAATGTGGGAGCTGGACTAGATGACTACATTCCTTCAGCTCTAATATCATATCAGCATCACTATTTTGATTACTGTTCTGAACTTTCCCATCCTCCAGGGACCCTGGATGCAGGAAATAAAAAATGGACAGGAAGTCAGGAGCCCTGCTTCCTTAGTGGCTGGTGGAGTGATAATGGTCACTGGGCCTCAACTTCCTCTTCTGTGATGCAGTTCAGTGAAGAAAAAGCCAGGCATGTTCCTTGCCCAGAGTTCCTAAAAATAATTTAAAAATCCAATCTCCTGATACATAGAAGGACTTCTCATAAACCCAGGAACAAAATTTATAGAAAAACAGGGTTTCACAAAATAGTTTTTTGTCTGAGTGCATCCAGTGCATGAGTTTAATGTTTTTTGTTAAGAAAAACAAAGAGCAGAAAAATCCACATGGTGCTACTGTATATTACTAACCTTACAGATAGCCATTTCGGAGAATTACAAAGAATCACGGGGAGACGCAAGAGGGAGGGGATATGGGGATATATGTATATGTATAGATGATTCACTTTGTTATACAGCAGAAACTAACACACCATTGTAAAGCAATTATACTCCAATAAAGATGTTTTAAAAAAAAAGAATAATGAATCTTAATTATCAAAGAAAGGCAGTGCATTGCTCTTTACCATTGGGTAACTTGTATGAGGACAGTTAATTACCCCTCCTGACTCTGAGAATCCTGGAGGTTAGAAAGGACATGCTGTTGTTTACTGTTTAGTAGATGTAGATTGGTTAACCAGAAATCAGATTATTTTACGTTCACATTTCAATTAAGCAGCAAGGAAGATAAACAAATAAAACTAAATATAGTATTACAGAAAAAACTCTTTCCAGTTGTCTTCTTTAAAATTTCCCAAGCTCGGACGACTATAAGGAATATGAACCAGAATCCTTTCTTCCAAGTTGTGTATTTTGAGAGGCCAATGGCCCCCGTGTAATAGATTATCTAGGATCAGCCAACTGAGTCATTAATGAATAAAAGCTTTGTAGCTATATATGAGCAGAGAAGTAAAAGAATACATGGATAAAACTTCTGGCCATAACTTTAAAAAATATAGTGTTTATTCCTTGATTCCTCAGTACAAAGTAAGCATAGACCTAATGAATTCTTGCTGCTATTACTATTGTTATTTTCTCGGTTGTTTCTTTTTTCTTGACCCACGTAATATCAAAGTCCAAGTAGCTAGAAGTGTCTTTAAATAGTGTTTGCATTATTTTTGAAAAATTAAATGAATAATTCAAATATTTAGGATTTTTGGAATATAGGCTAATCTTTCATATGACACAACATTTCGTTTTAAGAGTATAATCCTAGCACACTACAAAAAAGAAAGAAAAGAAAATGGTGATTTATGTAAGAGAGAAAGTTGGTTTCAATGCTTTAGTTATAAGTGCTACTTTCGTTGACTGGAGAAAATATGTTTCTTAAGAGTTCCTTTCTAAGAAACAAACCTTTCTAAGGTTTGTTTCCTTCTCTTGAGTACTATCTTCAGAGATTTATGACTAAGGAACTCCTTGATTAATTCCCTTCAGGAGACCTCAGGAGGCAGGTAAACTGAGAAATGGAAGGAACATTCTTCCTTAAGTACCTAAGCCTTCTCTTCATTGTGTCAAATCAGCACAAGGGAGTCGTGAGTTTGGAACCTTGGAACCTTTGCCATGGCAGCGTAAAACCGTCACGAACAGACTAGTGCACCTTGAACGGCGGACCTTGAGAGGGTCTCCAAAGCATCATCGCAAAGGCAGCAACATCCTTGGAAAAGCCGGCATGAGCTCATTTTGTATATTCTGAGAAGGTTCGGTAATCCATATGTTGTCAGACTGCGGGGTCTTGGGGCCACTGAGGTCTTGTACAATAATCGCAATAGTAATTCCTTAATTTCTCTGCTCCCTCCGCAGAATTCTCATGGGAACCCCCGCCCTTTCTTTTCTTTCCTCTCTCACTTCAAGGGTTCTGGGGACTTCATATTCTTTCTCAGTGGCTGCTACAACTTTGCTGCTGCCAATGCCTAGGTCATTCCGGGCCTGTAAGTGTCGCTGCTATTTCTACTCCCATTCAATACTCTTGTTGCTTTCTCTTCCTATTGTTACTTTCCCCTGTTGTCAAAACTTCTGACATTGGTACTGACAGTGATGGAGAGAAGTTTCTCTATCGCTGGTTGATGCTTTCTAGGCCTCCAAGGCTCCACTTGGCTGCTCTTTCCTTACTAATTCTGCATTAGGAATTTGGGATATGATTACCAGAGCCCCAGGTTAGCACAGCAGATATATTTCTCTTCAATGATTGCTGAGTTACACAAAATGAGGCATGTGTTTTATCAGCCTAAGGTCTCTGCCTTCTCTATGTTCTGATTCTGAGGCCTCTCCTCCTACTCTCCCCCTCTTTGTGTGGGTGCTAAGATTAGGCCCAAAGTTCCCTCCCCCAAAACCCAGGAGATCCTGTTAATAGAACCTTTGGTGTTATGGTCTGATTCCCCAGACTCTCCAAGGCAAAAACAGGGATCAGAATCCATACTAGTTTTCTATTCCTGCTGGAACAGATGACCACAAATGTGGTGACTTAAAACAACACAAGTTTATTATCTTACAGTTTGTAGGTAGAAGCCCGGTGTGCGTCTCATCAGACTAAAATCAAGGTGCCAGCAGGCTATGGGGAGATTATGTTCCCTACTTACTCACGTTGTTGGCAGAATTCAGCTCCTTGTGGTTGTAGAACTGAGGTTCTTGTTTTCTTGCTGCCTTCTGGTGGGCATTTCCAGCTTCTACAGCACACCACATTCTTTGGCTCATGGCCTGCTATCTCTGTCTTTCAAGCTAATGATGGTAGGTGGAGTCCCTCTCATGCTTAGATTCTTTCCTCATTCTTCTTACATCTCATTTTTTGACCTTTCTTCCACTTCCAACATCTGCATTTAAGAACTTACATGAGTAGATTGGGCCATCTAATCTCAAGGTTCTTATCCTTAATCACATCTGCAAAGATAGTTTTCCTTGTAAGATAACATTCTACAGATCAGAACGTGCATATCTTTGGGGGGGGTGTCATTATTTTACTTGCCACAGAATCTGCTCATTGATTCTTATTGTATTAGTGTTACCAAAAACCATGACTAGTGTCTAATAGACAGTTACAGACTGCAATTATGCTCTGTATTAGATGACTTTGATTGAATTAAGAAATTGAGATAAAGAGGAAAAAAGATATTCATTAAATTGTTAAGTGGAGAAGTTCAGATGGCTTCAGGCACGGATGGATCCAGGAATTTGCCTTTCTTTATCACATGACACTTCACTCCTCTGTGCTAATTTCAAATTCAGGCAGGTTGTTTCTCTGTCTCTAGGTTTTTGCCCTATCATTCTAGCAATGCCAGTAGAAAGAAAGGTTTTCTTTCTCAAGTGTTCCAACAAACATTTGGAGGACAATTCTCATTTGCCCTGCTTTGTCATATGACCATCTTAAAAGCAGACACCCTGTAGTCAGAGTAATTCAGTGCTTTGATTGTCTAGACATGACCCACATGCCTAAATCTGGAGCCAGGTGATGGGGTCAGGCCCACCCAATCACATGGAATGAAAGTGGATAGAGGTACTATTAACTGAAGGATGTGTGAATGCTGAGTAGGCAAAAACAACAGATGTCTATCATTCCTCAGAATTTTGGGAAAATACTACATAGAGATTTAATATCTAAAAGTAAAAATATAAGTTGCAAGAGTAAGAGAAAACAGAAATAGGGGGCCTTTCTATAATGCACAATATAAAATACGTGAATAAGTCAAAACGACTTCTATCTTTCACGTAAATATTGCACATTTATGTGCATTCTTCCATATATTATCTACGTGATTTTAAGCAAATTACTTGATCTCAGATTTCTCATATATAAAATAAAGTAATAGACTTACCTTTCCGAGTTGTTGCAGGGACTAGAGATAATGCATATGGAGAACCTCCCATGGTGTCTGGTGTATGGGTGATGCTCAATGGATGACAGATCTTGTCATCATCACTATCATTATTTCAATAAACAAGCTCTCTCACTGTTGGAAGGACAGTTTAAATTACAGCGCTTCTATGTCTAAGTTTTCCTTGAGGGCAAGTAAGCTACTTGTCATGTTCTTCTTTAACGTCAGGCTTGAAATAACATTTTGATCAATTTGTTCTAAAGCCATTAGGCCTTTTTACTGATTCAGCTCAAAGGAAAACTCCAATAGTTTTAAATATATCGATGCCGGTTGAAGTTAATTTTAATTTAACATAAACCAAAGGCAAAGTGAGGTCAGACTAGCGACATTGCCAACATGAAATCTGCATCGTTTCAAGATGTTCTTCCCTTGCTGCTCGTCATTAAATCAAGTTTCATTTAATTAGCCAAAATGAATATGCTTCTGAACCTATTATCTCTTCTCAATCCCCTTCTTATAGAGGGATATCTGCTACTGATAAGTAGAATTCTCTGCAAGCTCCTTAATGGCAAGGAATGTTTCTTATTCACTATTTTATCTGTCCAGTAGCCCCGTACCGAGCCCACAATTAGATGTTCAAGAATTTCTTGGATTGATACTTGTTTAGAAATCAAGATGCAGAATATGTACAGATATGTTTGTATGTGGTCTACTCGTTACAAAATTGGCAGGAAGCATAAGTGATTGAGATGGGAGAAAAGTGAAAGAAAAATTAGAGGATAATAAAAAAGAAAATGATTTTTAACAGACGACTAGGAGTTAACCTGGGGCCCCTGGGCAGTTTCAGGGGTGATGTGAACCTTCTGAGATTCTATGCAAAACTTCAAGCACACGTTTGTAGGTGTGTTTTCTGGAAGAGGATTTTCATGAGCTTCTAAGGAGGCTCCTATCCAGGAGGTTTCCTTTTTCCAGTGTTACTGGGCAGAGTGCAAGGATTTTATGTCAGAGAATCATCTTGGCAAGTGCACTTCAGATAATTTGTATTGCTATGCAGAAATTTTCTTTTAAAAAAAGGCTAAAAAACGGAGGAAATTTTCCTGACCATTAGCAACCCTCCTCCCCCAGTGATCCTAAAAGTGATAGATGATCCAGTGTTCCCTAAGTCTCGTAGGGATGCCCTAGCACATGCTATAATCCTGAACTGGGGAGCTGGCAAGAGTCTGCCCTTTGACAATCAAACCCTGGGCTCAAGTTTCCAAACCTGAGAATTCAGATCAGTTCTGTGGTCCAGGCTCAGCCTTGTTCGTGAGGAGCCTGGGGGAGCACGTTACCTAACTAAGATGTGTGAGCTGCTGGCCTGCAGTGAACACAGGTGTTTGGGATGGATGGAAACTGGGCGTGGCCTAGCTGAGCCAGACCCGGATGGGGACATGGGGCTGTGAGAGAATCAACCTGAGCTTACGTGCTGCACCTGGGAGGAAGGGGTTGTTGGTTAGGAAATTCCACATGTAAATGAGGGGGGATGGGCAGGGAAGAAGAAACTTCCAAGAGTCAGATGATAATAATAGCTAATATTTAGTGCAAGCTTTTTATGAGTTATCCATGGTTGTAAGCCTTTTACCTGTACTTTCTATTTAATTCTTCCAAAGCTTTATCAGGTGGGTTTTTTTATTATCCCTATTTTGCAGTCAGGAAACTGAGGGCTGAGGAAGTCAGTAACTTGCTGGAGGTCCCACAGCTCAAGCAGCAGGGTGGGATTTGAGCCCAGGAAGAGGGGCCCCATTGCCCACACTCATCACCATGATCCACCTTTCCCTACTCCAGCCCTTTCCTGTAGCTAGCCAAAAGGGTCAAAAGTTTCAGCCCCTTTTGAGCCCCAAGTTAAGGAAAACCAGCACTGAAGATGTAACGAGATGGTCCTTCTCTCATCAGTGAAGTCTGAAAAAGTGTCTGCTTCCTCAACTCCTCCCCGCCCCAAGTCACAGTGGGGGAATTTAGTTTACCTGGTTCCCAGGTGAGTGTAGGGCTGCCCCTTCACTGTTCTCCAGGTCCTATTGGGGACGGTCTTTCTGCTGTTTCCCCTTCTGCCTTTGTTCTTTGTATCTCTGGAACTGGAGCCCTGTACAGGACTGCCCCCTCCTTTACCTGGGTCCCTAAAACTCTCATCCCCTCCTCACTTAGCTTCTCAAAGCATCCTAGGAAGGGATGACTGCTGACAATCTTAGTTGTGTAGCTTTAAAATATAATACATTGCCCCAAACCTCACTGCATTGCTGGCTAGAAGTCTTTGGAGATGTTCTGAGTCAGACTGCCTCAGCTCAAGCCCAGCTGCGTAACATTAGTCAAAGTAATGATGTTTGTGAATCCTTGGTTTTCTCATTTGTAAAATGAGGGGAATAAAATACCTCCTCATAGGCATTGCCCTGAGGATTAAATAAGACAATTCCCGTAAAGTCCTCTGCACAAACTGAGCACTCAAGGAAACATTAGCTATTATTATATCCTTCTGCTAGACTAAATCTTAAGAAGTTGCTCTCAGGCTTGTGGCTTACGATGTTGATTCTTTCCTAAAAGGGTTTTGCTTCTCTGTTCTGCTTTGTTAAGACCCTGCTCTGTGTCAGTATGGGCCCTTCTTCCCCGTGGGGCTGGGTTTACCCAAGTTATGGGTAGTGATATTTCTGAAAGCCTGGAGCCTTGGTCAAGATAGGACCAGGGTGGGTCCAGATGGGAGCTCAGTGTCCAGAAGAGACCCACACAGACTGGGGAGGAAGGAGTGGACAGGAAGTGATGTGGGCTCAAGGGCTACAAAATTGCCATGCTGCTCCCCAGTGAGCTATTTACTGGGTCAGATTGAGGGCGTCATTTAATTCATGTTCCAATGGAGAGTGGAACTTGGAGGTTTGATACATTTCCTGGCCTTCTCATGATGT
This sequence comes from Neophocaena asiaeorientalis asiaeorientalis, assembly GCF_003031525.2. Taxonomy (NCBI): domain Eukaryota; kingdom Metazoa; phylum Chordata; class Mammalia; order Artiodactyla; family Phocoenidae; genus Neophocaena; species Neophocaena asiaeorientalis. The sequence goes on along the minus strand of NW_020185337.1, from coordinate 19,236,883 downwards.
TTTCAGGACCAGGAAAGGGCTTGGGCTTGTGGGGTGCACTGCAGTATACGCTGAGTATTAGCTTCCAAGCTATGTTCCTCCTGGAAACCCTAGAGAAAATCCACTTCCATGCCTTTTCTAGCTGTGTTCTTTGGCTACTGGCCCCTTGCTCCATCTTCACAGTCAACAGTCCAGCCTTTCCACATCTCTCTCTGTGTTTGAATGACGACTCTCTACTGGAAAAGGAGATTTCATGTTACACAAAAGCTTGCAAAATATAAAAAAAATGAGTGAACTCTTTTCCCAGTATTTGATTTATAAAACATGTGTCTGGCCTCAAATGCTGACACCTCTTTCTTTTTGGCACTAAAATGAAGTGTTGATATTTTATATAACAAACACACACACACACACACACACACACACACACAGATATATTTTTTTTTACAAAATAATAGAGGAAAAACCCATCTCAAATATAGGCTCAGCAAATTAGTTCAAAGGTAAAAATATTAAATTCCCAGAGAAGTATTAACTTGCCAGAGAAAGGAAGATAAATCGCAGGGAAAGAATAATTTTTACATAGAAATTGTCATGAGTCCCCAGGATCCACGGTGTGTGCTTAAGACACCCAATGGAGGTCTTAAGGGGTGTAGATCCTGTTGCAACATCGATTTTTGGTATATTTCCCCTTTAAAAAGGCTCTTCAGTGCCCAGAGGGGATTGGTAGAGATGGGGAAAAAATAGTAGATGTGGTAGATATAGGTGTGAAGCTATTACAAAAACTTTCATGAATATCACGGTTATTTATGAGCATAAAGGGAAACTTCTACCCTACCCAGACCCCGGTTTGGGGTTGTATTAGTTTGCTAAGGCAGCTATCACAAAGTACCACAGACGGAGTGACTTAATCAACAGAACTTCATTTCTTCACAATTCTGGAGGCTGAAAATCCTAAATCAAAGTAGTTGCAGTGTTGGTTTCTTCTGAGGCCTCTTTCCTTGGTTCACAGAAGACTTCTCACTGTGTCCTCACATGGTCTTCCTTCTAAGTTGTCTGTGTCTCCATCTCCTCTCTTTATAAGCACACCAGTCATATTGGACTAGAGCTCAGCCATGTGCCTTCATTTGAACCTCTTTAGAGGCCCTGTCTCCAAATGCAGTCACATGGTAAGGTTCTGGCTGTAGGGCTTCAACACATGAGCTTGGGGGGAATACAATTCAGTCCATAACAAGGACCGACCGAATTTGTTCTTTACATTATCTTTGTTGGAGTAATTTATTCCAGCCGTATCCATCCCTCTTTCTGGTGAGAGCAGGGTTAAAACAGGGGTGAGCTTCACTGCCAGTCACCAGGTGGTGTTTCCAAACCTGGCCGAGTTACCGGTGTCACATTCAAACCAAAACAAGATAAACCCATTCTGGGTCCAGGTCTCTGTCAAAATCATCCAGAACCGTGGAGATTCAGAGGTTACCACAAAGTTATTTAAAGCTATCTAAGCTGTTATCTCTTTCTTCTTTTAGCATTTCATATTAACTCACAATCTTTTGAGGACAGAGAGTTAAATTCCTTGACTTTTCTCTGTTTCAGTCATTTTCTTTTCATATGTAGGGGGTTTATATTTCATGTCACCACTTAGACATGCTGAAATGTAGTTTTATTTCCTGTAACTGAACTCAACTGGTCCATGAGCCACCCCCAGCTCTGGTCAGGAACGGGGAAGAACTTAGATTGCTCGTTCAAGTTGTCTTACTCATTTTTAGTTTAAATCTTCCTCTTTTCCAGAGTAAGTCCGTGTTTTTGCCCCTTTCCTGCCCCCAGGGTAAGCTCTATATCCCTGGGAAAGGCCACTGGTCCTTGCTCTGTCCTCCTTCCCTCCTTGGTCTTGGCTGAAGTATCTCATACCTGGAGTTGAATTTACCGTACTGTTAACGAAGCTTAAACTTCAGGGCTTCTTCTGAGCCCTTGGAAGGGGAAGCAGTGATGGGTTCACATCGTCATAGATTTTATAACATTTATGGAAGTAAAATATTTGAACAGCAATTGATTAAGACCACTGTTGTTTGCCACTTGATTTCCACTCTACCAAAACTTTCTTTCCCTCGTATAAAATAGCTTTGGAGTGGCTGTAGGAATTTTGGGGATCTGATTAAGGGGAAGCTGAGATGGGGATATGTTCAGTTTGTATTTAGTCCGATAGATTCGTGTGGTTTACAGTCACTTCTATGAATAGTTAAGTTACGGGCTGGTCAACCTTGGCTAGAAATGGCTTCTAGAAATATTCCTGTCACCTGCTGTGCCAATTCAAAACTGTGGAAGGCTGGGGTCATATCAGGATATAGCGCCTATGATGCCTGGCACTAGAAGTATGTGGGGAGTGGAGGAGAAAAGGCTTTTTGGGAAAAGCCTATGGAATATTCTTCCAGTTACCAGAGGGGTAACATTGTAAGCAGAAAATTTAGTTCTCGTTGACAGCTTGACATAGAGATATTTTTAGGCCAGGAATATTTCAATGATGTAGCGTATGCAATTATAAATGCTACATATATTTTTTTTCTGGCAGAAATTATGCAAAATGGAACTTAAAATTCCTGTGTTTGTAAGGCACAGGCATGGAGAGCAGGTGCATCCATGTGCGAGGCCACGTGATTCCTGCTTTCCAACTATCAGTTATAAAAAAATAAATGTCAATCAACGATCCTCGAGGAAAACCTGGATTATCTCCCTTTTGATTCTGTCTACAGAAACTGTTGCAAAATAATTATCATATGAATAAGTGATCAAAAAGTGTGCAGCCCCAAATGTATGAAAAATGTCTTATAGAGATATAAACAAATAATTTATAAAACCATTGTTATTATCTAGATTTTATGATATTTGTACGTTAGCTTTTATATATTTGTTGTTTTCTTTTCTCAAATATTTAAAGAAACATTTACTTTCATTCTTAGTATTGTATTTGTCATGTTATATTCTTCTTTCTCACAGGGCTCCCCAAAGCTTGGAGGCAAGCTTCATGCCCTATGAACCCTATTCTGCTCTCCTTATGCCCCTTGAGGTGTGAACATTGCTGTGTGATGGGGGCTTGGACTCCAGCCCCTATGCAGCGACTCTGTGTTCTCCTTGTCCAGACCCCAGCTGTCTTCCAGAAACCGTGTTCCCTGAGCATGCACATTTCAGCACACCTCACTCCCTTTCCGAGTTCCAGGAGCATTTAATGCCCTAGTAACATTGAGGGTACCACCCTGATATGTAGGGTCATGTAGGACTTGCAAAGCAGAGGGCATGCTACTGCAAGCCTGCTTCTGAACAGATGCTCCATGCCAGTGTATCTACTGCTCCAGGACTGGTGTGTGTGTGACAGCATTGGGGATGAGAAGTGGGACCCTCTGTGAGGTTATCTTTACACAGCCTCCTCGGCTTTCAAATTTTCAAACATAACTGGAGATATTTTTAATCTGCCCCTTCCAAGTGTTAGGATTTCAGATCTTTCTTATTAATTCTCTCCAAGCACCTTCTCCCAAGCCCAGGACCTGCTTTTTTTTTTTTTTTTTTTTTTTTTTTTTTTTTTTGTGGCGATATGCAGGCCTCTCACTGTTGTGGCCTCTCCCGTTGCGGAGCACAGGCTCCGGACGCACAGGCTCAGCGGCCATGGCTCACAGGCCCAGCCGCTCTGGGGCATGTGGGATCTTCCCGGACCGGGGCACGAACCCGTGTCCCCTGCATCGGCAGGCAGACTCTCAACCACTGCGCCACCAGGGAAGCCCAGGACCTGCTTTTATAGCACCATGGTGCAGTAGTGAAGAGCACAGACCACAGCCAAATCACATAGGATCAAGTACTAGAGCTATCGATTACAAGCTGTGTAAGCTTAGATAAGTTACTTAACCTCTCTGAGCATCAATTTCCTTATCTGTACAAAAGGTTGTTATGAGAATGAGCGAGTTAACGTACCTAAAGTACTCGGAATACAAAATGCAGATGGTTTAGCTATAGAGTAAGCACTTGTGCCATATTCTACATCTTTCTTGGTCTGTGGCTTATAGTAAAAACACTATGCTATGAGGGTCAGGCTTTGATCCTTAATATTTAATGATAATATTTTGGAATTTAGAATACTTTTTTTTTAAATCACAAAGGCCCAGAAGTTATAATCAAAAGCTGGATTTCAGGACTGTTGTTTCAGAGATGGATTTCTAGTGCCTATCGTGGAAGTCTAGAAATGAAAAAGTAATTTTTATTTGTGCTTTCATCCCAACTGTAAAGATACTAAATTTCTCTGAGGCAATGAACACTTCTGGCTCAAAAGGAGAAGCTTATGGAAAAAAGATTTTTAAAAGTACAAATATTAAAATAACATATTTCAAAATGCTACATAAGTAACAATAAAGGAGAACCAACACTTTTAATTTCCTTTAAGGGTGCCAGGTCTCAGGCCATGAAATTTATATCGCTTAATCTTTACAGTAGCCTCTTACGTAGGTAGTTTCATTTCCATTTTACTGGTGAATAAACTGAGGTTCGCAGAATTTCAAGTGACTTGTCCACACCATTAAGTGCAATAAGGGGTAGGCCACGATTCAAACCGACATTCTGCTTCCAAAAGACATTCTCTTCCCACTCATCACTCTTGAAGGTCCACCCCTTACCCCCTAAAATTTAATTCTCTGAAAGAAAAGCATCTGACTGGGAAAGAGCATTTTTCTGTAAAGAAGAGTTTTCCATCATCAGCTGAAGTCTTGTCAACTGTGGGAGGCATCTTCCTGAACCTCGAGAGCCTTCCCTCTGTCAGAAGAATAACCTCAACTTAATAAAATAATCTAGGACACAGTTTCCATCTGCAAGTGTGACGTCAATTATGAAAGTATATCTCAGTGTGATTGCAGTCAATTCTAATGAACTCTCCTCTACCAGTGAATTCTGCCAATACATTGATTCTATTTTAAAAAGTGAGGCTGTCCTTGTGGAAGAACCTCATTCCATCTCTCTCAGGTATTTGTTGCTTTGACCCTAAGCCTCATCTTTCTTTTTATCACAAATTCCTTAGAAAAACTCTTCCTCCCATTCCCATAGTGAATTAAAGGAATCATGCTTAAGACAGTGACAAAGAAATTTTGCTCTGAATTTAAAGCAGGAATACAGAAAAAATATGTGAACTCATTACTCTGGCTAACAGTGAAAATTAGTACCATACAACGTGTTGCCTGTGTTGTCAGGCTTGGTCCTAAGTGAAATCATGAGACTGATAAAATTTGTTTTATATGATCCACTCGCTCCTTTCTTAGCAGTTGCTACCTTGCGTTCTTCTTTTTTTTAAGATCAGAAGATTATCTTCTGAATTTTATTTTATTTTTTACTCTCACATTTTTCATTGAAGTATAGTTGACTTACAATATTATATTAGTTCAGGTGTGCAGCAATGATCTGATATTTTCATAGGTTACACACGATATAAAGATATTGTAATATTAGTGACCACATTCTCTGTTTTGTACGTTACATCCCTGTGACATTTATCTGATAGCTGGTAATTTGTACCTCTTAATCTGCTTCATTAATTTCACGCATCCCCATAACCTCCTCTCCTCTGGCAGCCACTAGTTTGTTCTCTGTGTCTGTGAGTCTGTTTCTGTTTTGTTCGTTCATTTGTTTTGTTTTTTAGATTCATTCCACGTATAACTAAAAACATATGGTATTTGTCTTTCTCTGTCTGATATTTCACTTAGAATAATACCCTCTAGGCCCATCCATGTTGTCAAAAATGGCAAGATTTCTTTCTTTTAATGGCTGAGTAGTATTCCTTGTATATATATACATCTTCTTTATCATTCATCCATTGATGGACACTTAGGTTGGTTCTATATCTTGGCTATTGTAAATAATGCTTCAGTGAACATAGGGGTGCCTGTATCTTTTCAAATTAGTGTTTTAATTTTCATTGGATACATACCCCGTAGTGCAATTGCTGGATCACATTATAGCTCCATTTTTAATTTTTTGAAGAACTTCCATACTGGTTTTCATAGTCGCTGTACCAATTTATATGTTCCTTAACCGTACATGGCAGTTACTTTTTCTCTGTTATCTCATCAACACTTGTTATTTGTTGTCTTTTTTGATAATAGCCATTCTGACAGGTGATACCTCAATGAGGCGATATCTTGTGGTTTTAATTTGCATCCCCCTCAATCATAGTGATATTGAGCATCTTTTCATGTGCCTGTTGGCCACCTGTATGTTCTCTGTGGAAAAATGCCTATTCAGGTCCTCTGCCCGCTTTTTAGTCAGATTGCTTGTTTTTTTTGATATTAAGTTATATGAGTTCTTTACATATTTAGGATATTAATCCCTTATCAGACATGTAATTTGCAAGTATCTTCGCTCATTCAGTAATTTCCCTTTTTGTTGACGATTTCCTTCACCGTGAAAAAGCTTTTGAGTTTGATGTAGTCCTATTTGTTTATTTTTGCTTTTTTTGCCCTTGCCTGACGAGATAGATCCAAAGAATTTTGTTAAGATTGATGTCATGGGCAGTTTTAGAAAAATATTGCTAAAACTGCCCATGTTTTCTTCTAGGAGTTTTATGGTTTCAGGTCTTACATTTAAGTCTTTAATCTATTTTGAGTTTATTTTTGTACATGGTATGAGAAAATGGCCTAGTTTAATTCTCTTACATGTAGCTGTCCAGTTTTCCCAATACCACTTATTGAAGAGACTGTATTTTCCCCATTGTATATTCCTGCCTCCTTTGTCTTAGATTAAGTGACTATATTTGCATGAGTTTATTTCCAGGCTCTCTATTTTTCCATTGATCTATATGTCTGTTTTTATGGTAGTACCATACTCTTGATTACTATAGCTTTGTAGTATAGTTTGAAGAAAGGGAGCATGATACATTCTGCTTTGTTCTACTTTCTCAAGATTGCTTTGACTGTTTGAGGTCTTTGTGGTTCTGCACAAATTTTAGAGTTATTAGTTCTAATTCTGTGAAAAATACCACGGGTGTTTAGATAGGGATTATATTGAATCCGTAGATGGCTTTGGGTAGTATGTAAATTTTAACAATATTAATTCTTCCAGTTCATCAGCATGGTATTGGGTTGGCCAAAAAGTTTGTTCGGGTTTTTCCGCAATATATATTTCCATTTATTTGCATTGTCTTCAATTTCTTCCATCAATGTCTTACTTAGTTTTCAAAGTACAGTTCTTTCACCTTTTGCTTAATTTTATTTCTAGGTACTTTATTCTTTTTGGTGTGTCTATAAATGGGATTTAAAAATTTTTTTCCTTCTGATAGTGCATTATTAGTGTATAGAAATGCAAAAAATTTCTGTATATCAATTTTGTATTCTGCAAATTTAATGCATTCATTTATTAGGTCTAATAATTTTTTTGGTGGAGTCTGTTTTTGTTGGATACTTTCTATATAAAGTATCATGTCATCTGTAAATAGTGACAGTTTTACCTCTTACTTTCCAATCTGGATGCTTTTATTTATTTACTTTTGTCTGATTGCTGTGGCTAGGACTACCAGTACTATAATGAATAAAAGTGACAAGAGTGGTCATCCTTGTTTTGTTCCTGATCTTAGAGGAAAAGCTTTCAGCTTTTCACATTGAGTATGATGTTAGTTGTGAGTTTGTCATAAATGGCCTTTATTATGTTGAGGTATGTTCCTTTCATACCCACTTTGTTGAGAGTTTTTTTTATCATGAATGGATGTTGAATTTTTCAAATGCTTTTTCTACATTTATTAAGATGATCGTGTGATTTTTATCCTTTGTTTTATTAATTTGGTGTATCACATTGATTGATTGGCAGATACTGAATCAATTTTGCATTTTTCAAATAAATCCCACTGATCATGATGTATGGTCCTTTCAGTGTATTGTCGAGTTAGGTTTGCTAATATTTTGTTGAGAATATTTGTGTCTATGTTCATCATGGATATTGGCCTGTAATTTTCTTTTTTGTGGTGTCTTTATCTGATTTTTGTATCAGGGTGATGTTGACCTTGTAGGATGAATTAGATATGTTCCTTTCTCTTCAACTTTTGGGATAGTTTGAGGAGGATAGGTATTAAATCTTCTTTAAATGTTTCATAGGATTTCACTTCTGAGGCCATCTGATTCTGGATTTTGGTATAATGGAATTTTTCATATTAATAGTAATCTGTCTTTTCCTATTTTTTATTCCTCTCTGATTCAGGCTTAGAAGATTGGATATTTCTAGAATGTATCCATTTCTTCTAGATTGTCCAGTTTGTTGGCATATAATTGTTTGTACTATCCTCTTAAGATTGTTTGTATTTCTGTTCATATAGATTGTAACTTCTCTTTTATTTCTAATTTTATTTCAGCCTTTCCCTTCTTTTCTTGATGAATTGGGTAAAAGTTTCTCAATTTTGTTTGTCTTTTCAAAGAACCAGCTCTTAGTTTCATTGACCTTTTCTATATTTTTAGTCTATTTCATTTATTTCCACTCTGATCTTTATTATGTCATTCATTCTACTAACTTTGTTCTTCTTTTTCTAATTTCTTTAGGTATAAAGTTAGATGGTTTTCTTGTTTCTTTTATTTTATAAATTTATTTATTTTATTTAATTTTTAAATTTTTGGCTGTGTTGGATCTTCATTGCTGTGCATGGGCTTTCTCTAGTTGCAGTGAGTGGGGGCTACTGTTCGTCGCAATGCGCAGGCTTCTCATCATGGCGGCTTCTCTTGTTGCAGAGCACAGGCTCTAGGCATGCGGGCTTCAGTAGTTGTGTCATGCAGGCTCAGTAGTTGTGGCTTGCAGGTGCTAGAGCACAGGCTCAGTAGTTGTGGTGGATGGGTTTAGTTGCTCTGTGGCATGTGGGATCTTCCCAGCCCAGGTCTCAAACCCATGTCCTCTGCATTGGCAGGCGGATTCTTAACGACTGCGCCACCAGGGAAGTCCTCTTTTCTTGTTTCTAGGGGTAGGCCGTATCATTATGACTTTCTCTCTTAGAATTGCTTTTGCTGCATCCCATAAATTTTGTAAACTTGCATTTCTATTTTCTTTTGTCTCAAGGTATTTTTTTGGGATTACTCTTTGACTTCTTTATTGACCCACTGAATTTTTAGTAACATATTGTTTAGCCTCCACTAAACAAAAAGTGTCTGTGTTTGTATTTTTTGCAGTTTTTTTCTTGTAGTTCATCTCTAGTCATAGTGCTGTAGTCAGAAAAGATGCCTGATATAATTTCAATTTTCTTGAATTTACTGAGACTTGTTTTGTGGCCTAGCATGTGATCTATCCTGGAAAATGTTCAATGTGCACTCGAATATGTATTCTGCTCCTTTTGGATGGAATGTTTTATCTATATCTATCTATCTTTTTATATATATCTTATGTCCATTTGGTCTAATGTGTCATTTAAATTCAATGTTTCCTTATTGATTATCTGTCTGGATGAACTGTCGATTGATGTAGTGGGGCGTTAAAGTCTCCTATAATTATTGTGTTACTGTAAGTTTCTACCTTTATGTCTATTAATATTTGCTTTATGTATTTAGGTGCTCCTGTGTGAGTGTATATATATATATATATATATATATATCTATATATATATATATATATATTCACACACAGACACATACAAACACATATGTACACACAATTGTTACATCCTCTTCTTAAACTGACTCCTTTTTCATTATGTAATGCTCTTCTTTGTATTTTGTTATAGTCTTTGATTTAAAGTCTGTTTGTCAGAAATAAGTATTGCTACCCCAGTGTTCCTTTGATTGCCATATGCATGGAATATCTTTTTCCAACCCCTCACTTTTAGTCTGTGTGTGTCCTTAGCTCTTAAGTGAATCTCTTATAGGCAGCATGTGGATGGGTCTTGGTTTTTTATCTATTCAGCCACCCTATGTCTTTTTTTTTTTTTTTTTTATCCTGTGTTTTCATTTCATTCAACAGTTATTTATTTATTTTTACTTTTTCTTTTTAACATCTTTATTGGAGTATAATTGCTTTACAATGGTGGGTTAGTTTTCGCTTTATAACAAAGTGAATCAGCTATACGCATACATATATCTCCATATACCTTCCCTCTTGTGTCTCCCTCCGACCCTCCCTATCCCACCCCTCTAGGTGGACACAAAGCACTGAGCTGATCTCCCTGTGCTATGCAGCTGCTTCCCACTAACTATCTATTTTCCATTTGGTAGTGTATATATGTCAATGCCACTCTCGCACTTTGTCCCAGCTTACACTTTCCCCTCCCCAATTCCTCAAGTCCATTCTCTACATCTGTGTCTTTATTCCTGCCCTGCCCCTAGGTACTTCAGAACCATTCTTCTTTAGATTCCATATATATGTGTTAGCATACTGTATTTGTTTTCTTCTTTCTGACTTACCTCACTCTGTATGGCAGAAACTAGGTCCATCCACCTCACTACAAATAACTCAATTTCGTTTCTTTTTATGGCTGAGTAATATTCCATTGTATACATGTACCACATCTTTATCCATTCATCTGTCAATGGACACTTAGGTTGCTTCCATGTCCTGGCTATTGTAAATAGTACTGCAATGAACATTGTGGTACAGCTCCCTTTTTGAATTATGGTTTTCTCATAGTATATGCCCAGTAGTGGGATCGCTGGGTCGTATGCTAGTTCTATTTTTAGTTTTTTAAGGAACCTCCATACTGTTCTCCATAGTGGCTGTATCCATTTACATTCCCACCAACAGTGCAAGAGGGCTCCCTTTTCTCCACACCCTCTCCAGAATTTATTGTTTCTAGATTTTGTGATGATGGCCATTCTGACCGGTGTGAGATGATATCTCATTGTAGTTTTGATTTGCATTTCTCTAATGATTAGTGATGTTGAGCATCCTTTCTTGTGTTTGTTGGCAATATGTATATCTTCTTTGGAGAAATGTCTACTTAGGTCTTCTGCCCATTTTTGATTTGGGTTGTTTGTTTTTTTGATATTGAACTGCATGTGTTGTTTGTATATTTTGGAAATTAATCCTTTGTCAGTTGCTTCCTTTGTAAATATTTTCTCCCACTCTGAGGGTTGTCTTTCGGTCTTGTTTATGTTTTCCTATGTTGTGCAAAAGCTTCTAAGTTTTATAAGGTCACATTTGTTTATTTTTGGCTTTATTTCCATTTCTCTAGGAGGTGGGTCAAAAAAGATCTTGCTGTGACTTATGTCATAGGGTATTCTGCCTATATTTTCCTCTAAGAGTTTTATAGTGTCTGGCCTTACATTTAGGTTTTTAATCCATTTTGAGTTTATTTTTGGGTATGGTGTCAGGGAGTGTTCTATTTTCAGTCTTTTAAATGTAGCTGTCCAGTTTTCCCAGCACCACTTATTGAAGAGGCTGTCTTTTCTCCATTGTATATTCTTGCCTTCTTTATCAAAAATAAGGAGACTATATATGCGTGGGTTTATCTCTGGGCTTTCCATCCTGTTCCATTGATCTATATTTCTGTTTTTGTGCCAGTACCATCCTGTTTTTATTACTGTAGCTTTGTAATAAAGTATGAAGTCTCGGAGCCTGATTCTCCAGCTCCGATTTTCTTTCTCAAGATGGCTTTGGCTATTCAGGGTCTTTTGTGTTTCCATACAAATTGTGAAAATTTTTTGTTCTAATTATGTGAAAAATTCCACTGGTAGTTTGATAGGGATTTCATAGAATCTGTAGATTGCTTTGGGTAGTATAGTCGTTTTCACAATGTTGATTCTTCCAGTTCAAGAACATCGTCTTTCTCTCCATCTGTTTATGTCATCTTTGATTTCTTTCATCAGTGTCTTACAGTTTTCTGATTACAGGTCTTTTACCTCCCTAGGTAGGTTTATTCCTAGGTATTATATGCTTTTTGTTGCAATGGTAAATGGGAGTGTGTCCTTAATTTCTCTTTCATATTTTTTATCATTAGTATAATATCATTAGTATAGGAATGCAAGAGATTTCTGTATTAATTTTGTATCCTGCTACTTTACCAAATTCATTGGTTAGCTCGAGTAGTTTTCTGGTAGCATCATTAGGATTCTCTCTATATAGTATCATGTCATCTGCAAACAGTGACAGCTTTACTTCTTCTTTTCCAATTTGGATTCCTTTTATTTCTTTTTCTTCTCTGATAGCTGTGGCTAAAACATCCAAAACTATGTTGAATACTAGTGGTGAGAGTGGGCAACCTTGTCTTGTTCCTGATCTTAGTGGAGAAGGTTTCAGTTTTTCACCATTGAGAATGATGTTGTCTGTGGGTTTGTCATATATGGCCTTTATTATGTTGAGGTAAGTTCCCTCTATGCCTATTTTCTGGAGGGTTTTTATCATAAATCAGTGATGAATTTTGCTGAAAGCTTTTTCTGGAGAGGGCAAACAGCAGAAGCAAGAAAAACTACAATCCTGCAGCCTGTGGAACAAAAACCACGTTCACAGAAAGATAGACAGGATAAAAAGGCAGAGTGCTATATACCAGATGAAGAAAGACAGTCTCTTCAGTAAGTGGTGCTGGGAAAACTGGACAGCTACCTGTAAAAGAATGAAAATAGAACACTCATTAAAACCATACACAAAAATAAACTCAAAATGAATTAGAGAATTAAATGTAAGATCATGCACTATAAAACTCTTAGAGGAAAACATAGGAAGAACACCCTTTGACATAAATCACAGGAAGATCTTTTTTGATCCACCTCCTAGAGTATCAGAAATAGAAAGAAAAATAAACAAATGGGACCTAATGAAACTTAAAAGCTTTTGCACAGCAAAGGAAACCATAAACAAGATGGAAAGACAACCCTCAGAATGGGAGAAAATATTTGCAAATAAATCATCGGACAAAGGATTAATCTCCAAAATATATAAACAGCTCATGCAACTCAATATTAAAAAAACAAACAACACAATCCAAAAATGGCAGAAGACCTAAATAGACATTTCTCCAAAGAAGATATACAGATTGCCAACAAAAATATGAAAAGCTGCTCAACATCAGTAATTATTAGAGAAATGCAAATCAAAACTACAATGACGTATCACCTCACACCAGTTAGAATGGGTATCATCCCGAAATCTACGAACAACAAATGCTGGAGAGGGTGTGGAGAAAAGGGAACACTCTTGCACTGTTGGTGGGAATGTTAACTGATACAGCCACTATGGAGAACAGTATGGAGGTTCCTTAAAGGACTAAAAATAGAATTACCATATGACCAAGCAATCCCACTACTGGGCATATATCCAGAGAAAACCATAATTCAAAAAGACACATGCACCCCAATGTTCATGGCAGCACTATTTACAATAGTCAGGTCATGGAAGCAAACTAAATGCCCATCAACAGATGAATGGATAAAGAAGTTGTGGTACATATATACAATGGAATATTACTCAGCCATAAATAGGAAGGAAATTGGGTCATTTGCAGAGATGTGGATGCATCTAGAGACTATCATACAGAGTGAAGTAAGTCAGAAAGAGAAAAACAAATATTGTATATTAACACTTAAATGTGGGACCAAGAAAATGGAGCAGATGAACTGGTTTGCAGAGCAGAAATTGAGGCACAGATGTAGAGAACAAACATATGGACACAAAGGGAGGAAAGCCGGGGGGGGTGGTTGTGTGATGAATTGGGCGATTGGGATTGACATGCGTACACTGATGTGTATAAAATGGATGACTAATAAGAAAATAAATAAACATTAAGAAAAAGAATGCTTTTTCTGCATCTATTGAGGTGATCATATGATTTTTCTCCTTCAATTTGTTAATATGGTTTATCACATTGATCGATTTGCATATATTCAAGAATCCTTGCATTCCTGGGATAAACCCCACTTGATCATGGTGTATGATCCTTTTAATGTACTGTTGAATTCTGTTTGCTAGTATTTTGTTGAGGATTTTTGCATCTATGTTCATCAGTGATATTGGCCTGTAGTTTTCTTTCTTTGTGACATCTTTGTCTGGTTTTGGTATCAGGGTGATGGTGGCCTCGTCAAATGAGTTTCGGAGTGTTCCTCTCTTTGTTATATTTTGGAAGAGTTTGAGAAGGATACGTGTTAGCTCTTCTCTCATGTTTTATAGAATTCGCCTGTGAAGCCATCTAGTCCTGGGCTTTTGTTGGAAGATTTTTAATCACAGTTTCATTTTCATTGTTTGTGATTGGTCTGTTTATATTTTCTATTTCTTCCTGGTTCAGTCTCAGAAGGTTGTGCTTTTCTAAGAATTTGTCCATTTCTTCCAGATTTTCCATTTTATTGGCCTCTAGTTACCTGTAGTAATCTCTCATGATCCTTTGTATTTCTGCAGTGTCAATTGTTACTTCTCCTTTTTCATTTCTAATTCTATTGATTTGAGTCTTCTCTGATTTTTTCTTGATGAGTCTAATGGTTTATCAATTTTGTTTATCTTCTCAAAGAAGCAGCTTTTAGTTTTATTGATCTTTGACATTGTTTCCTTCATTTCTTTTTCATTTATTTCTGATCTGATCTTTATGATTTCTTTCCTTCTGCTAACTTTGGGGGCTTTTTGTTGTTATTTCTCTAATTGCTTTAGGTGTAAGGTTAGGTTGTTTATTTCAGATGTTTCTTGTTTCTTGAAATAGGATTGTATTGCTATAAACTTCCCTATTAGAACTGTTTTTGCTGCATCCCATAGGTTTTGGGCTGTCATGTATTCATTGTCATTTGTTTCTAGGTATTTTTTAATTTCCTCTTTTATTTCTTCAATGATCACTTCGTTATTTAGCAGTGTATTGTTTAGCCTTCATGTGTTTGTATTTTTTACAGATTTTTTTCCTGTAATTGATATCTAGTCTCATAGTGTTGTGGTAGGAAAAGATACTTGATACGATGTTAATTTTCTTAAATTTACCCAGGATTTATTTGTGACCCAAGATATGATCTAGCCTGGAGAATGTTCCATGAGCACTTGAGCGGAAAGTTTATTCTGTTGTTTTTGGATGGAATGTCCTATAAATATCAATTAAGTCCATCTTGTTTAATGTATCATTTAAAGCTTTGTTTCCTTATTTATTTTCATTTTGGATGATCTCTCCATTGGTGAAAGTGGGGTGTTAAAGTCCCCTACTATGATTGTGTTACTGTCGATTTCCCCTTTTATGGCTGTTAGCATTTGCTTTATGTATTGAGGTGCTCCTGTGTTGGGTGCATAAATATTTACCATTGTTATATCTGCTTCTTGGATTGATCCTTTGATCATTATGTAGTGTCCTTGTCTCTTGTAGTGTCTTTGTCTCTTGTAATAGTGTTTATTTTAATGTCTATTTTGTCTGATATGAGAATTGCTAGTCCAGCTTTCTTTTGATTTCCATTTGCATGGAATATCTTTTTCCATCCCCTCACTTTGAGTCTTTATGTGTCCCTAGGTCTGAAGTGGGTCTCTTGTAGTCAGCATATATATGGGTTTTGTTTTTGTATCCATTCCGCCAGTCTATGTCTTTTGCATGGAACATTTAATCCATTTACATTTAAGGTAGTTTCCGATATGTATGTTCCTATTACCATTTTCTTAATTATTCTGGGTTTTTTATTGTAGGTCTTTTCCTTCTCTTGTGTTTCCTGCCTAGAAAATTTCCTTTAGCGTTTGTTGTAAAGTTGGTTTGGTGGTGCTGACTTGTCTTAACTTTTGCTTATCTGTAAAGGTTTTGATTTTTCCATTGAATCTGAATGAGATCCTTGCTGGGTAGAGTAATCTTGGTTGTAGGTTTTCCCCTTCAACTCCCTTCTGGCTTGCAGACTTTCTGCTGAAAGATCATCTGTTAACCTTATGGGGATTCCCTT
This sequence comes from Neophocaena asiaeorientalis asiaeorientalis, assembly GCF_003031525.2. NCBI lineage: Eukaryota > Metazoa > Chordata > Mammalia > Artiodactyla > Phocoenidae > Neophocaena > Neophocaena asiaeorientalis. The sequence goes on along the minus strand of NW_020185337.1, from coordinate 19,221,107 downwards.
GTATGTTATTTGTTGGTTTTCCCTTGCTGATTTTAATATTTTTTTCTTTGTATTTAATTTTTGATAGTTTGATTAATAAGTGTCTTTGTGTGTTTCTCCTTGGATTTATCCCGTTTGAGACTCTCAGCGCTTTCTGGACTTGATTGAATATGGGCTTTCCCATATTAAGGAAATTTTCAACTATAATCTCTTCAAATATTTTCTCAGTCCCTTTCTGTTTCCCTCCTTCTTCTGGGACCCCTATAATTTGAATGTTGATGCATTTAATGTTGTCCCAGACATCTCTGAGACTGTCCTCACTTCTTTTCATTCTTTTTTCTTTATTCTGCTTTGCAGTAGTTATTTCCATTATTTTATCTTCTAGGTCACTTGTCTGTTCCTCTGCTTCAGTTTTTCTGCTATGGATTCCTTCTAGAGAATTTTTAATTTCATTTATTGTGTTGTGTATCATTGTTTGTTTGCTTTTTAGTTCTAGGTCCTTGTTAAATGTTTCTTTTATTTTCTCCATTGTATTTCCAAGATTTTGGCTCATCTTTACTGTCATTACTCTGAATTATTTTTCAGGTAGCCTGCCTGTTTCCTCTTCATTTGTTTGGTCTGGTGGTTTTTACCTTGCTCCTTCATGTGCTCTGCGTCTCTCTGTCTTCTCATTTTGCTTAAATTACTGTGTTTGGGGTCTCCTTTTCACAGGCTGCAGGTTCGTAGTTCACGTTGTTTTTGTTGTCTGCCCCCAGTGGCTAAGTTTTGTTCAGTGGGTTGTGTAGGCTTTCTGGTGGATGGGACTGGTGCCTGTGTTCTGGTGGATGAAGCTGGATCTTGTCTTTCTTTTGGGCAGCACTGCCTCTGGTGGTGTGTTTTGGGGTGTCTGTGACCTTATTAAGATTGTAGGCAGCCTCTCTGCTAATAAGTGGGGTTGTGTTCCTGTCTTGCTAGTTGTTTGGCAGAGGGTGTCCAGAACTGTAGCTTGCTGATTGTTGAGTGGAACTGAGTCTTAGTGTTCAGATGGAGATCTCTGGGTGAGCTTTCGCTCTTTGATATTGTGTGGAGCTGGGAGGTCTCTGGTGGACCAGTGTCCTGAACTTGGCTCTCCCTTCTCAGAGGCATAGGTCTGGCACCTGGCCGGAGCAGCAAGACCCTATCAGCCACACGGCTCAGAAGAAAAGGGAGAAGAAAAGAAAGAAAGAATAAAATAAAATAAAGTTACTAAAATAATTAAAAATAAAAAAGTTAAGAAGTAAAGAAAAAAATATAAGAAAGAAAGAAGGAAGAGAGGAACCAGACTAAGAAACAAATCCACCAATGATAACAAGCACTAAAAAGCTATACAACAAAAACAAAAATGGACAGACAGAACCCTAGGACAAATGGTAAAAGCAAAGCTATACAGACAAAATCACACAAAGTCCATCACCTCAATTTTGGGATGATTCTTTGTCTATTCAGGTAATCCAGAGATGCAGGGTACATCAAGTTGATTGTGGAGCTTTAATCTGCTGCTCCCAAGGCTCCTGGGAGAGATTTCCCTTTCTCTTCTTTGTTCCCACAGCTCCTGGGGTTCAGCTTTGGATTTGGACCCGCCTCTGTGGTAGGTTGGCTGAGGGCGTCTGTTCTTCGCTCAGACAGGACGGGGTTAAAGGAGCAGCTGATTCAGGGGCTCTGGCTCACTCAGGCCTGGGAGAGGGAGGGGTACGGAGTGCGAGGTGGGCCTGCGGCGGCAGAGGCCAGCGTGACGATGCACCAGCATGAGGTGCAGCGTGCGTTCTCGCAGCGAAGTTGTCCCTGGATCACGGGACCCTGGCAGTGGCGGGCTGCGCAGGCTCCCAGGAGGGGAGGTGTGTACAGTGGCCTGTACTCGCACACAGCCTTCTTGGTGGCTACAACAGCAGCCTTAGCGTCTCATGCCTGTCTCTGGTGTTCAGGCTGATAGCCGTGGCTTGCGCCCATCTCTAGAGCTCGTTTAGGTGGTGCTCTGAATCCCCTCTCCTTCCCCACCCCGAAACAATGGTCTCTTGCCTCTTCAGCAGCTGCGGACTTTTTCCCAGACTCCCTCCCGGCTAGCTGTGGTGCACTAGCCCCCTTCAGCCTGTGTTCACGCAGCCAACCCCAGTCATCTCCCTGGGATCTGACCTCCGAAGCCTGAGCCTCAGCTCCCAGCCCTAACTAGCCCCGTTGGGTGAGCAGAGAAGCCTCTCGGGCTGGTGAGTGCTGGTTGGCACCGATCCTCTACTCGGGAATCTCTCCGCTTTGCCCTCTGCACCCCTGTTGCTGCGCTGTCCTCTGTGGCTCCGAAGCTTCCCCCCTGCCACCCGCCGTCTCTGTCAGTGTAGCGGCTTGGCTTCCTCATGTGTGGAAACTGTTCCTCCTTCACAGCTCCCTCCCACTGGTGCAGGTCCCATCCCTATTCTTTTGTCTCTGTTTATTCTTTTTTCTTTTGCCCTACCCAGGTACGTGGGGAGTTTCTTGCCTTTTGGGAGGTCTGAGGTCTTCTGCCAGCATTCAGTTGGTGTCCTGTAGGAGTTGTTCCACGTGTAGATGTATTTCTGATCTATTTGTGGGGAGTAAGGCGATCTCCACGTCTTACTCCTCTGTCATCTTGAAGGTCTTCCTCCCACCCTGTGTCTTTTGATTGAGGCATTTAGTCCATTTACATTTAAAGTGATTATTGATAGGTGTGAATTTATTGCCATTTTGTTGCTTGTTTTCTGGCTGTTTTTGTAGTTCTTCTCTGTTCTTTACTTCTTTCATTCTCTTCCCTTGTGGTTTGATGACTTTCTTTAGTGTTATGTTTGGGTTCCTTTCTCTTTGTTAGGTGTGTATTATTGTAGGTTTTTGATTTGTGGTTAACATGAGGTTCATATATATTGACCCATGTCTGTATCTGTTTGTTTTAAACTGTTAGTCATTTGAGTTCAAACACATTTTAAAGGCTCTAAATTTTCACTCCCCCACCATGTTTGATATTTTGACATCATATTTCACATCTTTTTGTGTATGCCTTAACTACGTATTGTAGTTATAGCTGATTTTATGACTTTTGTCTTGTGACATTTATACTAGCTTTTTAAGTCGTTAATCCACTGCCCTTATTATATACAGTTGATCCTTGAATAATGGAGGTGTTATGAGTTCTGACTCTCCATGCAGTCAAAAATCTGCATACACGGTTCCTCCATATTTGCCGTTCCACATCTACAGATTCAACTAACCACAGGTCGTGGATTGTGTAGTACTGCAGTATTGACTATTGAAAAAAATCCGCATATAGGTGGACACATGCAGTGCAAGCTGATGATGTTCAAAGGTCAACTGTATATGTCTTTACCAATGAGTTTTTACCTTCATATAGTATTTATTTCTTGTTGTAGCCTTGAATTTTTTGCTTAAAGATGGCCCTTTAACATTTTTTGTAAGGCCGGTTTAGTGGTGATGAACTCTTTTAGTTTTTGCTTGTCTAGGAAGCTCTTTATCTCTCTTTCAATTCAGAATGATAGCCTTTCTGGGTAGAGTATCCTTGTTTGTAGATTTTTACTTTTCAGCACTTTAAATATATAATGCCACTCCCTTCTGGCCTGCAGTTTCTGCTGAAAAATCAGCTGTAGCCATATGAGGGTCCCTCGTAAGTGACACTTTACTTTTCTCTTGCTGCCTTTAAAAAGTCTCCCCTTATCTTTAACGTCTGCCATTTGAAGTATGGTATGTCTAGATGTGGGTCTTTCGAGTTCATCTTATTTGGGACTCTCTGATTTCTGGACCTGGATATCTGTTTCCTTCCCCGGGTTGGGGAAGTTTTCAGCCATTATTTTACCAAGTAAGCTTTCTGCCACTTTCTTTCTCTCCTTCTGGGATCCCTATAATGCAAATGTGGCAGGGCGTAGGGTGTGTTGGAGCCGGTGCCTGTTGTGGGTTGGGGCTTTTCCTGGGGCTCGCCAAGGACCACTGCTTTGTCGGGGGAGGGATGCTGGAGCCAGAACCTGATGTGAGTTGGTGGGGACATAGCTGGCGTGGTCTTGGCAGACCAGCTAGAGGGCCTGATACTTTTCAGTCAGCTTCCTCTGTACTGAGACTCGGAGGGAGTAAGTTTGTGGGTGCACACTTTAAGAATGGAGTCTCAGTATCCTATAGCCCTCTGACCCTCCCGGTTGTAAGCCCTGCTGGTTTAAAATCCATTAAGGTGGCTTGTCTTCCTGATGCCCATCCCCAGGGCTTGGGTGCCCAATGTGGGGCTCAAACCACTTGCTCTTCAGGGAGGACCTCAGACTTTGTAATATCTCTTTCCTATCTTGGGTCGCCTGCTGGGGGTGTTGGTCCTGGCTGATTGCATCTCTGTCCCATCTACCTGTCTCAATGTTTTCTCCTTTATATCCTTTACAGTAGAAAAGCTGTCCTGCTAGCCTTTAGGTCATTCTCAGAGAGAGTTGTTCTATATTTGCCTCTAATTTTGGTGTGTCTGTGGGAGGAGGTGAACTCGGGGTCTTCCCTCAGGGAAGGGTCTGGTATACTCATTCATGCTAATGTCACCAGACCTTATCTTCTTCCCTTCATATCTTCATTTTCAGTTTCTCCTGTGTAGATCTGTGAATATGCTTGCCTTCCTCCCACCTTCCATCCTTCCCTTAGGATTATTCCTGCTCTGGTCCTCAATTTAATTGTGAGTCAGGAGGTGTTTAAATTATTTCCATTTTGCCACATGGGAGGGTTTAAAAATAGATAATTCTGCTCATAATCACATTATCATTTAATAATGTTCTGTAAGTTCTGGTTAATGTAACAAGATTGAAATAGAAGTAAGTCGTACATACATTTTGGAAAAGTGAGGGCAACGTTATTATTTGCAGATGTGAAGATATACCTAGAAAATGTATGTGATTAAACTAAAAATGTACCATAATAAAAAAGTTTAGCAAAATGGCATATATGAAAAACATTTAACAGTAACTGTGTTATTCCAGCAATTATAATTTAGAAAATATAACGAAAGAAGAGCTCATTCATAGTATTAACAAAATACACCAATTAAGTTAGAAATAACCTTATCAAGAACTATAGTTATTATTTGAAGTAAACTATTGTTTTTTCATAAACGGATAGACAACATGCCTTTGGAATATTTGGAGGAAAATGCCATACTCTAATTATGAGAAGACTGAATATTGCAATGATATTTTCTTTCAAACAAATATATATGCAAACTAATTAAAATTCAAATGGGATTAAAAATTTTAAACTTTACAAATGTTTCCAAGGTTTATCTGAAAAAATAGACAGAACAAAAAGAACTGAATTTATTGCTAATGAAATTTACTTAGTAGGAGTATAAAAAAGTTTAAATAAAATATTTTATACAAAGATGTTGAGATTGATTAGAATTTCAATAAGTTGCAGTTTTATACATGGTTATTTAGTACTTACGTGTTCTAGAATTCTCCCAGGTCTCACCAGCCTGTTGAAATGAAGTCACGTTAACATTAATTTCCAAATTATAGTAACTTAGCGTCTGGTTTTGATACTGAAGGACTTCTCCAGTCTCCTGTCAAAGTTACCCCTAGTTATTTCTGGGATGTCAAGTTGTGTCACTTGTATCCAGGAGCAAATTAGCTCATAATCTTCTTTATGAGTCACATCGCCACAACTTCTGCTGTCAGTGCTCTCTGTGAGAATCCCCTAAAGGGGCTCCTCTGAGCCCAGGGTTGGCTGCCAAAGCCTCTCAGGGATACATGGCAACGTTGGGGAGGAATGTTCACTGAGACCAGCAGTGACGTTTGTGCCCATAGCCTCCAGTGTCCTTTATGTATACATCTCCTAAACTTTCTGCCCTTAATCCCTCTCATCATCAGGACTGAAATATAGTATCTGAAGCCAGAGAGAGAGATAGGTCCGAGCAATCCCTGTCTTACTCAGCTCTGTTCCCTTCATTTTTCTTCTTAGGCTCTAAGACTTCTCCATTCTATGTCAGCCCCAGGAAAAAAAAGACCCGTGCATCATCAAAACACACAAATAGACTAGCAGGTCATCAAATAGCCGGATTCTGAGCACCACCTCATGCTCAGCAGAGACTCTCCTGGATAAGAGCTCACCTAACGCTATTATAAATCATTCATTAACAGTGACCTATTACAATGTAGGAGGTGTCAGGCATAGTGAAAGCAATTAAGAAGTCATAGTTTCTGTGATCCATAGCTAGGAATCATAGCTCTTGTTTGCTAGGGAACCACGAGAGCTTACCAAATGCATTTCTAAACTACATTTTCCCAAGATAAATATGCTGCCAAAGGGCAATTAAGTTGAGTCTGGCATGACTTGCTCACAGTTAACTGATGTTGGCTCCTAGAATCCTTTATTCCATTTTTCTTAAATGTTCTTAAAATCCATTTGATAGCATTCTTGAGAATCCACATCAAACTCACCAGAATGTAGTGAAAAGTAAAAACGTTAACCCGTAGTCGGTCTTTTAGCAATACCCTGGTTCTCTGCAGAACTGCAATGGTGACTCACTGCCTCCATATTCTGTCAATAGCTTTCCATATAATATACTAAGGCAGGATGTCAGAACTCCGAAAATAATCATGTGCTTTCTTACAGTATCTCTACCCATATTATAAATTGACATGCACAATTTTTATATAAATGTTAGTTGAACAAACTCTTAACCGGCAGCTGTGTTAGATATAGAGGAAAAATGGTGAATACAACACAATTTTGTCCAAAGATACTAATGGTTTAGTGGAGAAGATAGGTTTATAAAGGAATGATGACAATAGTGATGATGATGATGATGATAAAGATAGTGACTATGATAAAATAATGATAATAATATAATAGGGAGAAGTATTTCTTAAATTAAAAAAATGGTGCTGGGTTAACTGGCTATCTAATTGACCTCCACCTCACAGCATACTCAAAAATTAATTCTAGATGTATGATAGATTTAAATGCAAAAATTAAAGCAATAACTTCTAGAAAATAACATGGGAAAGTATCTTCATCTCCTTGGGGAGAAAAAGTTTTCATAAACCAGGCATCAAAAGCATTAACCTAAAGGAAAAATTGATAAGTTGAACTTCACTAAAATTAAGAACTTTTATTTAGTAAAAGATACTAGCAAGAGAGAAAACCGAAGAGTAGGAGAAGTATTTGTAATACATATATCTGGCAAAGAACTATATCCAGACTATTTGTACATCAATAAAAATATTCCAGAAAAAAATGGACAACACACTGGAATAAGCACTTCACAAAAGCTATAAGGTTGACCAATACACAACTGCAAAGGTGATCAACATGCAAAGGTAGTCACCATGGAAATGTAAATTAAAATACCAGTGAAATACCTTTACAAGAAAACTAAAGTTAAACAAAAAACCTGATAATATTGGTGACTATATGATACCACAGTTTGCAAAACTTACAGTTACTAAAGGATCACACACTACCCAAAGTCTCTGCAGTTCTACTCTCAGACAAGAGAAATGTGTACTTGTTTACCAAAAGAACAAAAATGTTAATAGAGCACTTTTTGTAATAGTCAACAAAACAAAAACAATAACTAGAAATGAGTCATTTGTCCATCAACAGCAGAATGAAGACTACACAGTGGGGTAGTCTCTTCAACATATGGTGCCAGGAAAACTGGATATACACAAGCAAAAGAATGAAATTGGATTCCTATCCCCACACCATTCCTGAAAATCAGCTCAAAATGGATTAAAGACTTAAATGTAAGACCTGAAACTATAAAACAACTAGAAGGATGCAGATCAAAGCTACAATGAGATATCACCTCACACCAGTGAGAATGGCCATCATCAAAAAATCCACAAACAATAAATGCTGGAGAGGGTGTGGAGAGAAGGGAAGCCTCCTACACTGTTGGTGGGAATGTAAATTGATACAGCCACTGTGGAGAACAGTATGGAGGTTCCTTAAAAAACTAAAAATAGAGTTACCATATGATCATGCAACCCCACTCCTGGGCATATATCCTGAGAAAAACATGGTCCAAAGGATACAGGCACTCCAATGTTCATTGCAGCACTGTTTACAATAGCCAAGACATGGAATCAACCTAAATGTCCATCGACAGAGGAATGGATAAAGAAGATGTGGTACATATATACAAAGGAATATTACTCAGCCATTAAAAAGAATGAAATAATGTCATTTGCAGCAACATGAATGGACCTAGAGATTGTCATACTGCGTAAAATAAGTCAGAGGAAGAGAATTATCATCTCATATCACTTATATATAGAATCTAAAAAGAAATGATACAATCGAACATATTTACAAAACAGAAACAGACTCACAGACTTAGAGAAAGAACTTACGGTTACCAGGGGGCAAGAATGGGGGAAAGGGATAGTTAGGGAGTTTGGGGTTGACATGTACTCCTTGCTATATTTAAAAAGGATAACCAACAAGGACCTACCGTATAGCACAGGGAACTCTGCTCAATATTATGTAGCAATCTAAATGGAAAAAGAATTTGAAAAAGAATAGATACATGTATATGTATAACTAAATCACTTTGCTGTACACCTGAAACTGTCACAACACTGTTAATCAACTATACTCCGATATAAAATAAAAAGTTAAAAAAAAAAAACAAGTAGAAGGAAACATAGGGAAAATCTTCATGACATTGGTATTGGCAATGATTTCTTGGATGTGACTCCAAAAGCACAGGTCACAAAAGCAAAAATAGACAAGTGGGATGACATCAAACCAAGAAGCTTCTGCAGAGCATAGAAAGCAACCAACAAAATGAGAAGGCATCCTACAAAATAGCAGAAGATATTTGCAAACCACGTATCTGATAAGGGGTCAATATCCATAATATATAAGGAACCCCTACAGCTCAATAGTAAAAAACGAATAACCCAATTTAAAAATGGGCAAAGGATCCTAATAGATATGTTTTCACAGAAAACATACAAGTGGCCAATAGGTAAATGAAAAAGGTGCTCAATATCACTAATCAACAGGAAATGTAAGTCAAAACCACAGGGAGGTATCTAACCTCACACCTGTTAGGATGGTCATCATCAAAAACAAACAAAAAATTACAAGTGTTGGTGACGATGTGGAGAAACTGGAGCCCTCGAGCAGTATTTGTGAGACTGTGAAATGGTGTAGCTACTACTGAAAACAGTAAGGAAGTTCTTCAAACAGTTAAAAATAGAGCTATTATACGGTCCAGCAATTCCACTTCTAGGTATTTATCCAAAAGAATTGAAATCAGGATCTTGAAGAGATATTTGCACTCCCATGTTTCTTGTAGTATTATTCACAGTAGCCAAGATAGGGAAGCAAACTACATGTCAATCAATTCATGAATGGATAAAGAAAATGTGCTAAATACACACAGTGGAATATTATGCAGCCTTAAAAAGAAGGAGATCCTGTCACGTGACAAAATGGATGAATCTTGAAGATGCAAGATATGCAAAGTGAAATAAGTCTGTCACAAAGGGACATACACTGTGTGATTCCACTTACATGAGTTATCTAAAGTAATCAGACTTCTAGAAGCAGAAAGTAAATGGTGGTTCCTGGGGACTGGGGTTTGGAGGAAGTGGGGAGCTGTTGTTCAGTGTGTATGAAGTTTCAGTTATGCATAATGAAAAAGTCCTAGAGATCTGCTGTACAATGCTGTGTGTTGGTTAACAATAATGTACTGTTTACTTAAAATTTTGTTAAGACGGTAGATTTCATGTTATATGTGGTTTTTTTTTTACCATGATAAAAAACCCAGTAGAATGAATAATTAAATTGAAGTTGCATTTAGATAACAGAATATTACACATTTCAGTAATGAAAATGAATGAATTATTGCTACATGGTATGCATCAAGATGGAAGGATAACACAAGCACAACGTTGAGTGAATGAAACAAGACACAAAACTACACATCGTGTCACACTATCCATATAGAATTAAAATCAAGCAAAACCAACCTATGCTGATAGGAGTCCGAATTGCAGTTACCTTGCAGGAGTTGGGGGGATAGGTAATGGGAGGGGCCATGAAGGAGGTTTTTAGAGTGCTGGTGAGGTTTTGTTTCTTTCTTTTGATCTGGGCGGATATGCAGGTGTGTTTCACTATGAGAAAACTCATCAAGCTGTATATTTTAGAACTGTACACTTTATGTAGGTTGTACCTCAATATAAAGTTTACTTAGTAATAATAATAGCTGTCATTTATTGAACATATTAGTTATCACACACCTTACATATTGTATTAGCTCATTTAACCCTCCCAGCCATCTTCTGCCGTAGGTATTGTATTATCTTTATCTTGTAAGTGAGGAAACTGGAACACTGCACTTAGCTAACTTGCCCAAGGTCACACAGCTGACAAATGCACTGGTAACTAGCAATCCCATTGCAGGCAGTTTGGCTTCCCAGCTCTCCTCCTAACAGCTGTGCATAGATACTCTAATCCATCAGAGGAGGAACCAAGGGCTGTGCTTTCAGTGATTAAATTTTTCTGGGTGGACAAATTAATAGACAGCTTCTGGAGACATCTGGTGCTTGAGCAGCCTTGAAGAAGAGTGGCTATTGTCCAGACATAAAAGGAGAGGAGGTATCCCAGGTCAAACAAATAGCATGTGCAAAAGTGAGAGGTGTTGAACTTGAAAATGCCAGTAGTTTGGTGTGGCTCAAGAATAGTGTGAGTGCAGACATAGAAAACAAACCTATTGTTGCCAAAAGGGATAGCGGGGGAAGGGGGAAGGAATAAATTAGGAGTTTGGGATTAACAGATACATACCACTATATATAAAATAGATAAACAACAAGGACCTACTGTATAGCACAGGGAACTATATTCACTATCTTATAATAACCTGTAATGGAAACTGAAAAAGAATAGATATATATATATATGAATCACTTTGCTGTCCACCTGAAACTAACACAACATTGTATATCAACTATACTTCAATAAAAAACAATAGTGTAAGGGGAGGATCCTTGAGAACATGTGCATAGACAAAGAGATTTTGATTTAATTCTTGATGGGGACGAAACTATTTTGAGCAGGATAATTATAGGATTAAGTTTACATTTCAGTCTGGAGGATGGACGGGAGGGGAGAAATCCGAGTCAGTATGACCAGTTAGGAGGTGAGGTACTAGTAATGGTGAGGGGAAGAGGCTGAGACAATGGACATTTCAAATTGTACATTCTCAGCAGTGTCACTAAATACCTATTTGGAAGGAAAAATGTTTCTCTCTCCTCAGAATTATGAAGAAAAATTTCTTCCTATAAATTTACATACTATTTATATGAGTACCTTCTCTGTGTGAGGCATTGTCCAGAACACTTTTAGAGGTGGGCCAACCTCAGGCCTGCCTGCAGGTGTTGCAGGCCAACATTTCCACAAATTTGGTCAATAAAATGCTGCAACAGGCATATTTTTAAGGAGAGAAACCGGCTTTCAGGTGGTGACGTACAAATAAATATGCAGATAGCCCTATTAAAATCTGTAATAAAAACATGTATGACCTTTGTAATAATAATACAAACCTGAGTCATTTTAATAATTCTGTATAATCTAGCTCTATCCATTTGTCCTTCGTCCTCTTGGTCAAGACAAAGAGCTTGGATGGACCTTGCCCAAAAAGGAAACTCCTGTATTTTTACCTAGAAGGGTAAAACATTCAGGTTGGAAAGAACGTGTAGAAATAGATCTAAGAATCTGTCTCAGTATCACCGTTGAATCAGTAGCTTGAATTTATTCCTCAAGTAGAGAAATTCCAGACTCCTAGTACTGAGTATTCTAGTTCCCTCTCTCTGATGGAGCAACAAAGTTCAGGGGTGATGGAAGGGAATGAGAGGGGTGCGGACAGTTCCTTCTCTCCAGGTGGGCAGGGCTGTCTCCGGCCTCAGTCCAGGTCCCCAGTCGATACAATAGGATGGTAGGTTCTCTGGGCCCTATCCCACCCCACTTCTCAGACCCAGGCTTTCTTGGCTGTGGGCAACATATTTTCTCTGTTTGCATTGGCTCCATTTTAAATCTGATGGTGGACAGCTTGGACCCTTGACCTGACTGACTCTTAAGATATGCTGTTGCCCAGCCTGGCCTACAGGCACAGACGATACGCCACAGTGTGGCCTGGCTATCTGCCCGGGGTACCCAGAGCTTGTTGTCACACAGGAAACTCGCCAACCCCTCTCGAAGCCTTATGCTCAGGGCAACATCCTTTCAGACCACATCTAGTGAAAGTGTGGGATTCTGCAGTGAACCTCGCGCTCAGCCCCCTCTGTTTTCTTGGGGGTGGAAAGCTAGGTTTGAATTTCTGCCATCACAGTTGCATAATGAAATGGATACAGTTTTATAGGAAAGTGATCCTTGATTGCATGTGCAAAATGGCGTTTTTGTGTGTCTCCCTTGAATTATAAAAAGATCAGAAAAGTCAGCTTGAGTATTGCCAAGAAGGGAGAAGTGGGGAGAATCCAGATGCCTGTTAGGCACGGTAGCTCATTTTGCGTGTTGCTGAAAGAGAGATGCAAAAACCAGACTCAAAGACCTGTAACCATGACTTGCAGTGTTTCAAGGAGAAATGGGAGCTTAGGAGCAGTGACAACTGTAATCACAGTTGTGTAGAGAAGAGGGACAAGGATTGAAATAGGGAATGGAATGGACGGGCAGATTAGGAAACCGAGACATGGGATAAACATGTCGGATGCTGCTTTAGTGTGGTGTCTGCGTAAAGCTTCAGGTCAAGCTGAACCCATCCACCATCAAACGTATATCCGTCCTGTTCACACACTGTCTCTATTTCTGTCTCTCTTTTAAAGGAAGATCTGAAAATTTCCATCAGAGATCCAATTCTAGTCAAGGGTCCAGCTTTCTGGGTCGAGTACCTTCATCAGATTCCTGCTATTTTCCTCTAATGGTGATCTGGGTTGGTAAACCTAAAAAATTCTTAACTCTTTTCTTTTCATCTCGGAATGATTACTGAACCAAAGTGATCTGTAGGCCACCACTTACATATGAATCATCTGGGGTCATTGTTAAAACGCAAACTTCTTGCTCCACTCAAGAGCCCCTGAATCAGTATCTCTCAGGAGTAGGTTCTAGGAATCTGTATTTTAAACAAGCACTCTCGGTGATCCTTAAGAATTCGAAATTACGGGAAAAACCCAAACGAAATTTTTCGGCCAACCCAATAGTAAGGCACGCTCCTAAGTGCCCTTTCTCAGCTCTTTTCTCCTGGGCCTTGGTCTCGTCTCTTTGTGTCTCTAGAGCTAAACGTATTTTCTGGGGAAAGATGCAGCGAATATGATCTTCCCCAAAATGTCAGAATGCATTAATTTCCTGCTTTAAAATGCTCAGTGCCTTCCCAGTGAGCTGGGAATATAGTATTTCCATGGCCGCGTGCCCTTCCTTTCCGATCTCTTTCCCTCCTACCTCATTCCCCCTGGCTTGCTAGCCTGTGGTTATACTGGTATAAGATCTGATCCTTGAACCTGCCAAGATTATTTCTGTCTGGGAGCCTTTGTGGATACTCACTCCCAGCAAGGAAAACATTTTCCATGTCTTCCCACCCCTGACTGTCTCATCATTCGGACCTCAAGTCCTGCTTTACTTCCTCAGGAAGTTCTCCCTGGTTTCCCTTTCGCATATGTGCAGGCTCCCCGCCTGTTATCTCTAACACATCAACCTATTCCATTTAGAACTTACTTTCTGGCATTTATCACCATCTGAAGTCAATCAATCAATTAATCTTTCTATTCTCCTTTGTTTATACTTATCCATCTCCCTTCCCTCTACCCCAATTGAACGGAAGAAGGATCTTCACCTGTGTTATTCACTGCTGTATTTTCAGTGCCTAGAACTGTGGTTGGCACAGGTGAATATTCAATAATTAGTGAATGTTGAATTAAAAACTTCAAAAGTGCAACATATAAGGGATTTTAAAGCTCCTCAAATCCACAATGGTCTCAATTCTTCTAACTACTTTCTTTTTCTACCCAAGGAACTCCCCCCAGTATTATAATACCTGTCCCTAATTGTGTATGAGGACAGAGGGAGCACAGAGACCTGGAGAGCACAATTTGTGATTCTTCTGCAAATGGCACCTTACTCTTTGGTATGAAAGCTAAATGGCAAATCATTTCAGTCTCATTCTCTACATATAAAGTAAAAATGTTGACGTTTAACTAGTTAATTAAATCATCCAACAAGCATTTATTGCTCACCAATCAGGTGTATCCTAGGTAAATGGAGTATATCAGTAAGCAAAATAATGATTCCTGCCCTTACGGGGCTTACTCATATTCCTACCTGCTAACCAGACCACTTGGTTCAGTGAGGAGAATCTTCAAGTTGTGGAGAGATGGTCCTCCATGCTGAACCATCTTCTTTATTTGTGAAATAATAGTGATATGTTTAGAAACCTCAACTCTTCTTAAATATGCAAATAAGTTGTGCTGAAACACATATTTTTAAACATCTCCAAAATATCATACATTATAAACTGATGTTTATAAATCAGTTTATAATGTTTATAAATATCAATGCTATTTCCAAGAGGAAATCCTTTGTATAATAATAAAGCTAAGAAAGTAGATGTATTCAGAGGGAAGAGTAGATGACAGAGATTATTCCATTAGAAAACTGCAAACATCTCTTTCTGTAGAAAGAGATGCCATTCAGTTACTAGATCTTTATTCCATTTTCTTTGAAAATATCAACCTGCTCCACATTAACGTGAGAAAAAAATTACTTGAGCAAAACCCATAGTTTAACTTGCGTTTCACAGAGAGGTATTTGTGTATATGAAATAATCCTTTGAAATTTTATCTTAACTCTATATTGGTTGTCAATCTGAGGAATTAGTAAAAAATAAAAAAAGCCTTGAGATCATTCAAGATTAAAACTTTATATGCAAGAGGGAAGTGATATGGGGACATATGTATATGTATAACTTATTCACTTTGTTATAAAGCAGAAACTGACACACCATTGTAAAGCAATTATAATAATATAATTATATCATATAATATATTATATAATATAATAATATCTCTAATAAAGATATTAAAAAAACTTTATTAAAGAATTTTATCAATATATCCAAGTACATCTAGATAAAACCAGCTCATTTAAAATAAACCAAAGCCCACGTCTTTTATACTTAAAGACATTACAAAGCCATTTTTATTTCTCTGTTTAGAAGAGAGGGCCACCCTCCTTCTTGCCATCCTGGGTGTCCTCAGAAGAGTCTTAAGTATTCAATCTTTATTCCATTACAAAGAGTAGCATGCAAATGTGAACAGGCCTAAGGTGTAGACAAGTAGGAAATATCAACACTTCTTTTTCTTTTGATAACTGGATGGTCTGCAGTTTTGTTCTTCCATTAAGAACCCAAAAGCTGGGGAGAGAGGCAGACAGGACTGACACGATTCTTTTGAACAGTATAAAGCCTGATTTCTACTGTGTGAGGGTGTGTGTAGATTGTGGCACATTTAGGAAACTGCTTTTCTTCCTAAATATAGTTGGAGACTCTACTCTCTCTAAGAATGAGAGCTTCTCTCTGGAAGAGCTGTTTATGTCTCATTAAACTGATGCTCCTAGAAGACCAGGAGAACCTGGATTCCTCACTTCTCACTCTACTGCACTAAAGGCCTTGGACCGTCTAGAACCTCCTCTTCCCAGCCCAGAGGTTACTTAGTCTGCACTAAATAATCATGGTGCTGGGACGTGTGTCATTGGGGGATGTCTATTTTCCAAGAGTTGTCTGATGATATGGGCATTTTTAAAGCACAACCAACTTCGGGGTAGGCAGTGAGTTTCCTCCCAGTGGTTTGGAGAATTGTGTGTTATCTGACATTCTCTCCAATACTCTGCACCTGATGAAAGGGAGAATGACTAGGGACCCCAAAGACCAAATGTAAAAGGCCAACTTTTGGGGATGCCTATGTTTTGACTACTAAAATAATTAAACTCATACATATAGTTAAAATTGTTTTCCTTTTCTGTATTCAAAATCAGTGTATTTATCTTAATCCTTCAGTAAATTCTGATACACCGTTAAATTCTGATGGTGATGTGAAGGCTAGAGGGATGAGTCAGTAACAAACAATGAGGTGCATCTCATATTTCCCACTCCGCTGATGTCCAGGTGGAAGATTATAGCCCAGGATTCCAGGTAGGCCCATAAGAGAATGATCTGTGGTCCCAATTTGTTAAAAGCAGTGCTTGTGAGCAGAACTTGTTAGGTAATGAGCAGTTAGGTGGCAGAAACATGGATCAGGAACAAGTATTAGACAAATCTCTTCTATTCCCTAATTAAAGTAGGAGAGAGTAACAATGCAAGAGAGGGGAGACTGATGCTCAGATCACAGCTCAATGAAGGGAAAGAAAACACCCTCAGAACAACACCTTTAAAATCTAAATAACAAATATGTGATTTTCCAAAATACGTGACTTTCTAGAATTTGATATCTTACCATCATTTATCATACTTTCAGTCAAGAGTAGCATTCAATCACATTAAGAGTGTTGAGCCAGGAAAAGGATCAATATTGATGCTCTGTAACAAAAGAGACAAGTAAGGCAGTACTTACTGTCGCTCCAAATGAAGTGTGGCTGTCAGAGTAGTCAACAAGAGAAAAGAACACCACAATAACAATTGATGGGGTGTCTTAACTCAATAACATGTAGTCTTCTCAAAGGAATAATTATTACTGGTACAGTGAGTAAATTAGGAATATCGTGCATGGCCAGTTCATTCTGAATTTTGTTAGAATGTATTAAACTTGAGGATTTAAGTGATTTGATAACACACTGATTTAATTTTGAATATATCCCACTGCTCCAAAGGCAGCAGACACAATACAGAAGAGATGAAAAGAAATAATGTGATTTGGAGTCTGGGAGCTAGAGAGGGCGGTGTTTACAAAAGCAAGTGCTAGAGCTAGCCGGCCTGGATTGGAAAACCAGCTTCACCTAACCTCCCCAAGTTCAGTGTTCTTGTCCATAAAACGGTGATAACATATGCAACTACAAGAGGTTATTTTGAGGAATACAAGAGATAATATATGAAATGCACTTAAATGGTATATTGCAAGTCTTTAATGATATTTAGAGGTTATCGATATTGCCATGGAAGACATTTATTTGCCCAGATAATCGTATCCAAGGAAAGAAAAGTAAGGAGTGAATTTTGTATTAGGTCACAGGGCCAAACCAAACTAAACCTCACTGCTTCATTAAAATTTTCCCACATACTGTTCTCCCACTAATCTTCCGCTAAGCTCACGTCTGCACAGGCAAAGCCAAACGAAATCCTAAGCATATTTATTAGATGCTAAGGCTGCCATAACAAAATACCACGGACTGGGTGACTTAAACTACAGAAGTTAATTTTCTTACCGTCTGGAGACTCGAAGTCCAAGATCAAGGTATTGGCTGTGTTGATTTCTTCTAAGGCCTCTCTCCTTGGCTTGTAGATGGCCACCTTTTCACTGTGATCTCACATAGTCTTTCCTCTGTGCACAGCATCCCTGGGGTCTCTTCCTCTTCTCATAAGGACACCAGTCATATTGGCTTAAGGTCCCACCCTAATAGCCTCACTTTAACTTAATCACCTCTTTAAAGATCTTATCTCCAAATGTAGTTACCTCCTGAGGTGCTAAGGGTTAGGACTTCAGAATATGAATTTCGAGGGGCACAATTCAGTCCACAACAGCAAGCATTTGTTTACTACGAATAATCAAAGCATGAAATTTATATTTTGAATATTTTATAATTCTTAATGGCCAAGTAATTCAAAGTCATACATTCACATTGCAAAAAATAGAACACACGTAAAGTAAAATGTTAAGTTCTTTTTACTATTTGACCTTTCACCCCTCTCAATCTGGCCATCTCTAGTGGCAATAGTTTGGTATGTTTCCCGAGAGAAGTTTTATGGATATACACGTGTGTGTAATATATTGTAAAATATATACATATATATGTCATTGTCATGATTATATTATATTATATAATTATATTGCATATATAATATAATTCTGTTATTCTTTTTTTTGCTATAGAATTAGCCTAAATAAATTGTTCTTTGATGTGCTTTTTTCATTTCACTTGCTTTTTTCTTGATGACATTTGCATTTCAGTACACATATATATAGCTCATTATTTTTATATATAACATATAGTTTACATATATAATTATATATATTTCTATATTTGTACTATATAACTTACTGTGGATACTCTGTTTTACCATATCCCTATTGGTGTGTATTCTTAGAATTTTTCTTTATTTTAAACAATAATGCATACATATCTTTGCATTTATATGGGAAAACTGGTCTTGAACTATTCAAGACATGTGCAGTTTTAGTTTTAAAAAAACTTGCCAAATTAGCATCCAGTTTTTTAGTTTCAACAATGATATAGGAAAGTATTTTTCCACACTATGGCCAGCAGTGCATGTGATGAGCAGTTTAAATTCTTTTCATCTAATGTTGTTTTATTTTGGAGCATTTTTTCACATATATTTTTGACCCTCTATTTTTCTTTTGTCATGAATTCCCTCTTCATATGCTTTATTGTTTTTATTATGCCATCTTTTTCTTTCAGAGTTGAAGCTCTTTTTATTCTGAAAGTTAATCCTTTTTGAAAGGTACGCATTGCAAATCTTTTCTCCCAGCACATATTTGTAATTTAATTGTGCTTGTGGTGTTGTTTGCCTTTGTGACTTTTGGGTATTATATCTTATTTAAGGAGGCCTACCCACCCCAATATTTTAAATTAGCTGCTATATTTTATTCTAGTGTTTTAAACAGAGGAATGAGGTGCTCGGTGAAAAGTTTAGTTTAAATTTTGGCTCTGACATTTATAAGCCGTATGACAATGGAAAAGGCACTAAAGCTCTTCAGATTATAATAATTTCATGATATCTTGCATTAACCCTTATTTAGGCTTAATGACAAGTTTTACTGATTTATATGTTCACTGTTTTAAAAATAGACAGTATTTGTTGAATTAATCGTAAAATGTTTATTATGAAATTTTAAACATTCAGAAAAATAGGAGAAAAACAAACTTGGGTAATTGTATACCATTTTTATCAAATCTTAACATTTTGCCATATTTTCTAGACATGTGAAAAAAATACTGCAGACATAGTTGAAGCTGTCTGTGTATCCCGCCCTGATCCCAATACCTTACCTCCCTCACTATTACCATGAAATGGTGTGCATTATTCCCATGAATTTAACTGACATTGAATACACACACACACACACACACACACACACAGGTAAAAATGTTTTGTGTCTTTATTCTTTAAGCAGATAGTATTATACTATATATACAATTTTGCAGCTTGCTTTCCTTTGAGATTTATTTATGTTCATAGAAGTAGCTCTGGTTTGTTTATATACTTACTGTTTGGTATTTCATTGATTATACCATCATTTAGGAGCATACCACAATTTCCTTATTCTCCTATTGACTGATGTTTACATTTTCAAATTTCATTTCATTCTATTCACTTTTCTACTTTTTTGCTATTTAAATAACACCGTGATGTGTTTTTGAGAATATGTGTTGGTTTTTCTAAGATAAATATTTAGACATAGAATTGCTGGGTCTTAGGATATGCACACCTTCAACCTAAATTGTTATTAACAGAAATGACCAGATTGCTCTCCAGAGTGGTGAAGCCAATTCCACTCAAACCATGAGTGTTGGATCATCCATTTTTTTGTATCTTCATTAACAAATATTTTCCAAATTCAATCTCACAAGTTTAAAGTTTTGATTTTCACACCTAAGTCTTTAATCCTCATGGGAATGATTTTATCTTTGTAGAAGTGAGCTAGGGATCCTATTCCCACATGGCTAATGAAGAGTCCCAGCACCGTTTGCTGAGTTGTCCACTCCTCTTTCACTGATTGTTAGCACTTTAGTTATACATAGAGTTTTCCTAAAGACCTCACTGTTTCTGGGCTCTCTACTAGCTTCCGTAGCACTCTTTGTCTTTCCCTGTCCTAGACCACACTGTCTTAATTACTCTGACTTACTATGTCTTGCTGTCTGAGAAGGCAAGCCCTCCTATTTTGTGCATCTACTAAACTGTCTTGGTCCTTTACTCTTTCCTGCAAATTTTGACATCAACTTCACTTACTTTATTGACCAGAGTTGTTGTGGTCATTCAACCTATAAACTAGAGTATTTGTTTTTGAAGAATAAGGCATTTTAGTGTATATTCTTATTTCTCCCTGTTTTCCTTCCCTCCCCCACTCTGTGCTTTCTGTGCTTCTGCACAGAAACACCTGGTCGATGGATGTTTGAATTCATAGATCTATACTCCACGTCTCATCTCCTAACTCTTCCCTCATACTTTTGATCATTTAGCTTTTATTTCTTATTTGCGTGGCATGCTGGGGCAGTCTCTAGGATTGATTTTTCAGCTGCGTTTCGTTTTCTATTCGTCTCACTTATTGATTGTTTTAGTAATTTCTTTCTCTTAGCAGCCTCATTCTTAATGGATGAGTTATCATTTGAACCTTTCAGAGGTTCCTAGTTGTGCTTGTTTTCCAATGCTCCTTTGCTGCTCAGGGCATTCATTCTTTTGTTTATAGATTTTATTAGCTTTCCTTCATACTGATGTTCCTCAAATGGTTACTGAATATTCGTTGTCTATGATGTCTCTGGTTGATATTTGAGATCGCTCTTGACAGCAGGAGAATATTTCAGTGTTCAAATGAAAGTTTATGGAATCTTGGCAGTGAATATAGATTCAGACCTCAGGGTCTGAATTCTAATGAATATAGAGGAGACCTCACTCCTTGTGTGTGTACATGTGTGTGAGTGTGTGCACGTAGCAAGAACACAGCCAGGCTGGCTTTCTTTTAGGAAATGCTTATTATGGATCTTCTCTGTCAGGGAGGGGCTTTGTGTCCTTCACGGCTGCACTGGGTCACCTGGAACACCTGCTTCTCCATCCCCAGGCTCCAGTTTTCAAAGGGCTGTACTTGTAGAAGGCAGTTGTTCAGAGTCAGCTTCTGGAGGCGGGGGACTGGTACAACCAACTAGGCTCCATTACCACTGTACTTAGTGTTACTTCATGATTCAGCTCTGTTGCATTTTTCCATCAGTTCATTCTCATCCGAAATGCCTTTCTGTTCTGCTGTGCTGATGATATATTTTCTGGCTTGACAGGATTGCTGAGGATTTGTTTTTATGTCATTTCAATGTGGTTTTTTTTTTGAAGGAAGAAAGATAAAGCCAGGCATCTTGAACCAGAAGTGTTGAGTCAACAATTTAAACTGAGTGATGCATCATTTATATTGTGTTGTGCGTTCTGATTAGAAGCAAGTGAGAGAATAAGTTCTCTGCACAGAAAAACCATATCATATATTTGACTGTATTTTCCATAGGACTTAGAACAATAAGTATTTTTATTGTTGAATGATTAAAACCACTTTTTCTCAAAATCATTCAAAGTCTCAAAATCTCAGAAAGATTTATTCCTCTAAAGTGTCCAAGTAAATGTTCCAAAATTTTCCACTTATTCTTTTAAATTTACTCCTATACTGCTTCAGTTTTTTTTTTGCCTGAAATGCTCCAGATATCATCTCTTCATTTACCAAACTAAACTAGAAAATATTTTCAGCTTTTGAATTTTTTTTTTTTGTGGTATGCGGACCTCTCACTGTTGTGGCCTCTCCCGTTGCGGAGCACAGGCTCCAGACGCGCAGGCTCAGCGGCCATGGCCCACGGGCCCAGCCGCTCCGTGGCACGTGGGATCCTCCCGGACTGGGGCACGAACCCGCGTCCCGTGCATCGGCAGGCGGACTCCCAACCGCTGCGCTACCAGGGAAGCCCTTCAGCTTTTGGGTTTTAATGCGATATTTTTGCCATCCTCTTCTTTCTAGCTTCTAATGCGCGCGTGTCAGACCAACTGTTATGGACTGAATGTTTGTGTCCCACCCAAATTAATTCACGTGATGAAGCCCCAATGTGATGATACTAAGAGGCAGAGTCTTTGAGGGGGTAATTCGGTTTAGACAAGGTCAGGGGTATAGAGGGCCCATACTGAGATTAGTGTCTTTATAAGAAGAGGAGAGACTCCAGAACTTCCTCTCTCCCCTGTGGGAAGATACAACAGGAAGACAGCGACCTGCAAGCCAAGAGAAAAGGCCTCAGAATGAAACCAATCTTGCCCGCACCTTAATCTTGGACTTCCCGGCCTTCAGAACTCTAAGAAATACATTTCTAATGTTTAAACCAACCAATGGATGGTATTTTGTATGGCAGCCCCTTGCAGACTAAGACATCAATAAAGACGGAAAGTTCCTGTAATAGGATGCCCACAGTGGCACCTCAGTAATAAGGCTTCAAATGGAGGCTTGGAGGTGATTAGTTGCATCAGCCTATATTCAGCCTTTATCTCCTATTTCATCTGTAGTTTTGTGCTCCCATAGGACAACATACATGCCTCTATTCTAGAATCTCTCATTCCTCTTGTATCTAGACGTGTGAGTACCTCAACGTTGCTTCCGTTTTCATCCTTAATACTCTAAATAGAAGAATTTCTGAGAAATGGCAGTTGCTCCTAAATGAATGAATCATGTTTTTAAAAACATATTTCTCTGCTGTATCAAATACAAACGTCTCAAACAAAGGGGAAAGCTTTTTAAAAATATCAGTTTGAATCGAAGGAAACATTTAAACTGATCTAACAGTTTAGCATTCGCATAGGAAGAATCTCTATTACTGACAACTAAGGGTCTTACTTCTGAGCTGGAGGTTAGCTAAGTAACTTGACCGAATCACATTACTGAATTGTGTTTTCAGACCAAAGACTGAGAGACTTGGAGAACACGTTATTTTAGATTTTGATATGTACACCGAGCTTTGAGAAAATATGTAGGTTCTTTCACTGCATATTGAATAATAATAGCAAGCAATTAAGACTTATGATTGTGAGGCATTGGGCACTGGGAGAGCCTCCCTTTATTATATTTTCTTCCTAAGTATAAATCATGATAATTACTTTTGAAATAAACACAAATATGACTCGGCAGTCTTATCAGTTATCGTTTCAATCCCATAGATTTACTGTGAGACCCAATGAGGATATCAAGTAGCTAAGGAACTCACTCAGGAAATGACGACATCAAAATAACCTTCTGCATCCCAGTGACATGGGCCTGGCCGTGGTTATTACTGGAAAGCCATAGTAACTGTTGCAGGTCCCCCACTGCTGTTGAATCATGAGAGTAATTCAGCATTGTTTGCACATGATAAATCATTTTGACTGAATTACTAAGGTTTAATTTTGTTTGACATGGACTCATCAAACAAGGGATGCTGTGGCTAGACTGAGGTAGGTAAGCATGACATCACAGCTGTTTCGTCGTGGCTGTTAAAGACAGCATGGAGAGGTGTCTCTATTAGGGAAATGATTCTCTGTTGACAGCACTTTAAAACACCAGAATTAGTAAATAGCCAGGGGGCTGTGTGTTGGAAGTGAAAAGATCTCCAGGATATCATGATTCATGAAGCAACATTTTTGATAAGATTTTTACATGTTTTATTTCTATCATCCTCCATCGCCTACCACCTACATCCCCCTTTCCACTGGCACCGCACACCTTTGTGCACCACACAGTTATTTATATTCAATTGCAATCGTCTTGGTGAAGAGGATTTGGGTCCCTTCCCGATTAAATGGGCACGGAAACACATGGAGGAAGTCCAGTGATGATTTGTGTTTATATCCAGTCTTAAATGTCTAAACTTCCTAGTAACATGACACCTATTTCTATAATTTCCTCTCCAGCAAGCAATGAACGGTTCTATAAGATGCAATTCATCTAAGTAATAAAACGTGGATATAGCTTATGAATGCATCTTAAATCTATTCTATTCCTACCGTGCATTACTTGCTCCATTTTAAGGTACTTAGGACATTCATCATTTTTATTCTGTTATTCTGGGTTGTGTTAGCTGAAATTTCATAATTTCTCAGAACGTCTTGATTTGATTTTATTTTTTTGCCAAGTGACAGGTTGACTTTCAGTATCCTCCAGATGCGCTTTCTTAAAACTGGTAAATTAAAATGTATTGCCATTCTTTCCTGTGACTTTGTCATTTTCATGCGCCCTTGAAATTGGCAAGTCGGTAAACAGAACTCCTTCCTCTCCAAACCAAGAACGCTTGTGCTGTATAGAAGATCTGCAGATGCAGACTCATCCCAGCCCCACTTGACGCTTGCTCAGCCATGTTCGTAAGTCATTAAACTACGGTGTAACTTCATTTATTAAATGGATTGCTGCCTGGCCTCAATGTGTCCTCTCTGAAATAAACCTGAGGTCCTTTGTGCTTTGCAAGTAACATAACATGTTTGGCAATAAAACAGCACAGTGCAAAAGAACTCCATTAAAATTGTGTTACTGGAGGCAAATAATCAAAATTTTATAAGTGTAAGAGTAGAAAAGTACTAAAAACTGGTATTGACTGATACTAAACTCTAAAGATTTGGAAACAAATGTGATAAAAGTTCAAAAACAAATCCAGTGTTCCATTTGTACTTTTTTAGTTAAGCAATCTGGGTACACTTAGAGACTTTATATTCATTTTTATAGGTGCATACATTCATAAGATTGGAAGGGACTTATGAAACTATTTCATCCAACTACTTTCTCCAGCTCATTCTCATTGGATACTTGAATCCTTTCCATGTGACCTTGGCAAGAGATTATTTAATATCAACTGAAATAACTCTCATGACATTCACTTCACTAACTACATTTAGCTGCTTGAAAATTCTCCCGAAGTCTGCTTCCTTACAAATTCTACTCAGTGATATCTGTTCTGCTTTCTGCGGAAACAGGAAAAAACACAATCAAATCAAACCAAAACAAAACAACTGTACCTTCTACATTTAATGACCTTCAAATATTTGAAGATAATGACCATAGTCCCAAATGTTGTATTTCTCAAAAGGTTTTCCTGTTCTTTACGGCATCCCATGGCATCGTTCTTTCTTCCCTTAGCCCTCACTGCTACCCATAATCCATTTGGCACACAGCTTTCTGAAAGTCTGCTATCAGATTAACTCGGACTCCAGGAACAGGCAGAGCAGTTTGATGGGAGCCGAATCAGCCAATATCCTCCAGGCTTCATTCAATTGCGAACTAATAGGATTCCTTCTGCCAAGACAAAGGATGAAGTTATCATCCTTTCTTTTTTCTCCTTCATTCATTCAAGAAATACCTTATGAGCCTATACTAAATTTCTGACATTTTCCTATGTGTTGGAGATCAATAATGGACAAGACAGTGTTGACATTTGCCCTAATGGAATTTATAGCCTAAAAGGAGAGAGAGGAAAAAAAAATGTTACAATTTGGGACTTGCTAAGTAAGACGTCAGATGCCAAAACAGATAGTAGTGTGGTAAAGGGAGGAATGTAAATGAAATTAGGTGGTCCACCAAGTCCTGTTTGGGGGATGCTATTTCAGCTCAATGTTAAAGGGTGAGAAGTAGCAAGTCTTTAACCAAGTATTTAGAGCTGCCCCCCTGTCACTTTGCAACTACGCTGCCCATGCTGGTTGTAGTTTTGCCCCTCTAGAGTGGCCGTCCACACTGGCTGCCCCTCTCCTCTAGATCAACCGAAAGGGCGGCTGCCTTGCTTGGGCAATCTTCTGTGGCGTGAGGCCAGTCTGTGCTGCCCAAGCTCCAGCTGGGGTTCCTACTTAGGAGTAAAGGGCTTTCTTTACACACCGTATTAGCTGCCTAGGGTTGGCATCACTTATTACCATAAACTTGTATGGCTTAAAACAACAGCATTTGTTGTCTCACAGCTCTAGAGACTAGAAGCTCAAAATCAAGGTGTCAGCAGGGCTGTGCTCTCTCTGAAGGCTCTAGGGATAAATCGTCTTTGACTCCCAGCTTCTGGAGGTTGCTGGCAATCCTTGGCCTTCCTTGACTTCTAGATGCATCGCTTCTATCTCTGGCTCGGTGGTCACATGGCATTCTCTCTGTGTCTGTGTCCAAATTGTCCCCTCCTTGGAAGGACATCAGTCATTGGATTAGGACCCATGTTTGTCCACTATGATCCCAACTTGATTACATCTGCAAAGACAACTTCCAAATAAGGTGACAATCATAGATATGGAGGGTCAGGACTTGAAGATATCTTTTGTGGGGGGACACAATTTAACCCATAACGCACACTGATGCCTCCAGGCACACTGAGTCTGCTATTGTAGAACTTCTTGATGACCAACTATGGGTCTCCTTTGTTCAGCCAGCTGTTCTTTCCCAAGTAGGGAAAACGTCTCCTTACATTGTCTAGCTCTTTTAGAGGAAGCTCCTCCCAAAATAAACACGAGCAAACAAATAGAATCCAAGCTTGGACCACTAGGGAGAGAATTATTTCTTTAATGTTTTTTCAAACCATAATTCTTTTCTTCCCAAAGAGCAAACTGCCCCAGGAGCCAGAGGTAGGGAGTGATGAGGGTAAGCTTCTTGAGCACCCCAAATCATCACTTCCTCCTGATCTCCACCCCACAATGTTAAAATATCATTGCATTCTTGGTGATTTCTCTTTTAGGAACTCCTGTGTTTCTCCTGCATTGCTTTCTCCCTGAGTTCATAGATCAGATACACCGTTTTATGTGTGCTCTCCAGGGGGTTGCATTTTTATTGGACAGGTCTCCTGAACCCCAAGCCAATGTTGAAATCCTTAGCAATTAAGAAGGCTTGTTTTCCAAGAGAAGGAAGTAGACATCTGGGGGCCGTGGTGTCAATTCTGGTCCATTTAAGATACTTTGTTATACCTATAAGACCAAGAATCTCTTGAGAGGGATCTGAAAGATGAAAACCGTCAAGACTGTGCACAGGGCCACCTGTCCCTGCTGAACTTGGTAACAGAGTGGGGAACTTAGCTGACAGCCTGAACAGCTTTAAGAAAGACAGATGCAAAGACAAATGGTGGAGTGGAACATTGAATTAGGGCTTCAATGAACTCTTGAACTAAGTGAGGAATAAGGAAAATTGATTGTGTTAATCTATCCTCACATTTTTAGAATGCTTTATATTGTGATATGAATATATATGTACGTGGGCATATATATGTCTGTGTCTGTGTCTGTGTGTGTGTGTGTGAGAGAGAGAGAGAAATTTATAGTAGATGCAAGCTTTCTGGTTATTGGAAAGATAAATTGCAGATGGAGTAGCAATTAATCAAGAGACTCAACTCTAGCTCTATTTATTTTTGCTTACTAAGAAGTTTTCCTATTACTCCTTTACATCATCGGTTATAAGAGGTACACTTTAGTTATATTTTAACATCTCTAAAATCAGGGTGTGTCTTACAAATAATAGTGTCTTCCAACTGTTGTTGGTGAGGCCTGTGAGGACCTGGTCGCCATTGTCTTTAAACGCACGTACGTGGAAATAGCTTTGCATATTGTCACAGCTACTGTGGCTGAGTTACGTGCATTATTGATATCACGCGTGTTGATTTTAATTGCTGTTTAAATCTCTTCAAAAGGAAGACAATATGCTTTAACTTTACACCGAAAGTTTATTTCATATAAAAAAAAAGTTTCTTCAGCATATCCAATGTTTCAGTTAAGTGGGCTGAAGCCAGACTGATTTTTGTGCCTTTGTAGGTAAATATGAATAAAATGAAAAAATAATACAAAAATCCTCTAATACGACAGCAAATTTAAAATCTGCACTGGTGGTAATCAGAAAACAGAACGTGAGATCTGGATAACAATAAGTGCTGCTAAATGTGTTTCCTACAGAGGAAACGTATTTATGATTTGGTTGGATGACGATTAACTTGTTTCTTTATCCTTGTAATTAAAATCGCCCAAATATATCTATGTAAAATTAATTTTCCATGAAACACAGTGAAACATTTCATTGTACCTTCTGAGGCTTTTGTTCAGTTTGGCAAAATCTTCCTCTATTTTTTACTGTCATGTGTCTATTTACTCACATTTGTTCTTTTATAACACCCAGGATTTGTAGGTTGGGGCTCCATATCTCTATTTTTTCCGTTATCACCCTCTTCAGAGGAGAGGGCGCAGGCGTGGTTGCCTCAGGTGGCAATCCAGCTCCACATCCTGTCAAAGGAGAGGGGGCAGGGAGGATGGGAAAGGTTCGGCCTGAGGTGCAGGTCTGAGAGCGGGCGGCTAGTCCAAGCAGATTGCTGGTTAGAGGTGTTCCACGCTGGGTAGAAACAGCTGCCCTCCAGCGTCCCCACTGTGAGTGTAATTGGCTGGGGATTGCCTGGGAAGACAGTGGCCTCTGCAATGGACCCTGAGGGCACAGCTGCAGGAGGGAAATTTGCAGCAGGTTCTTGAAGGAAGACCTGAGGAAATACCACCGTGGCTGCTTCAGAGGGGAACAAGAGAGTCGATCCCTCTCATTCTAAACGTGTCTGGTTTATGACCTCAGGGTATCTTAGTTATTAAGATGTTTTTCTGGTCTCTTCTGAAGGTGTCACTTCTTCTTACATAAAGCAGCAGGAGTGTGTGATGGTCAGTAGGCTCGACAAGACCCAGCAGACTCTGTAATATATTGATAGTCCATTGTTTTCCCTGAACACTACACATTTTTGCATAAAGCGTGTCTGTTCCATAATAACGTCCTTTCACTTGATCTGGCTCAGTGTATTTCAGATAATCCTCGAATCCCTTCTGCTGTTGTTTTTGCACAACTTGCCTGATCCCTGTTTTAATTTCCTCTTCTTCCAGGGCCTGTTTCACCCAGAAACAGAGAATTGATTGTTGCTCGTGTCCTCCTTTTGTGCCGTCTTCCTCTGAACATTTGAACAGTTTCAAATCACATCAACTTTCTCCTGGTCTAATGCTCTCCAATGGCACTCCACTGCACTTCAAATAACCCTCAGACTTCTTACCATGGTCTACGGGACCCTATGTGATCTTCCACCAGCCTTCTGACCTCATCTCCTATGGCTGATTACTCTTGATGACCATATTCTAAACACGTTGACTTGCTTACTGTTCCTTGAATACCTACCTGAAACTCTTTCTGGGTCAGATTCTTCCCTCTGCTTATACACCATGAGGCTTCTGCTCAAGTCTCAGTATTTCAGAAACCTTCCTTGACTGCCCTACTTAGAATACAACTGCCCCAGTCACTCTCTAGTCCCTTACCACACTTTCCCCTGTCGCTGACAATGCTGTCATAAATCAGTTTTACCCTGCAAGTTACTGCTACTAGGTGTTCACGTTTTCCTAGGCGTGGCTCAGACACTCAGGATATTCATGTATCATTAGATCAAACGAGACCTAATCATGCGGCAGCCAGGTGGGAGACCTCAAGGCTTCTAGGGAATGCAAAATAATGTCAGCCGTTCTGGGCTGTGCCCAAGCCTTCACCACCTGGCTCTAAATCTTTCCTCTGCTTTTTGTCTGAAATTATATTATTGACACGTTGTCTTATTTAACATCTATCTTCCCCAGCTGGAAATGAATTTCTAGGATGTCAAGGGCTTTGTTAGATGCATAAACTAACGTTATGTCCTACCCTAGAACAGTACCTGGCACATAGCAGGCTTTTCAAAAAGTATGTGTTCAGTAAAGGAGGCGGGGGTGAATAAATGAATGACAGAAAGTCTTTCTATGCAAGAACTATAATGTATATTCTCAGCACAGTTTCACTAACCTCAAGTATGTGCATGATGGCTGTGGTAGTCTGGGTTCTCCAGAGAAACAGAAGCAATGGGAGATAGATAATAGATGATAGATAGATAGATATATGATAGATAGATAGATATGAGAAGATTTATTATAAGGATTGGCTCACATTCTTATGGAGGCTAGCATCCACCCTTCCTCCATCTTTTTATTCTATTCAGGCCCTCAGTGGATTGGCTGATGCCCAGCTGTATTGGTGAGGGCAATCTTTCCTCAGTCTATGGATTCAAATGCTGATAACTTCCGAAGACACCCTCTCGGACGTGTTTTACCAGCTAACTGGGCATTCCTTCGCCCAGTCAGGTTGAAACATGAAATTAAGCATCGCAGTGACCATAATAACTTTGACAGACAGGATTTAGGGAAGATATTATGAAAGGTCTTAGGAGGTGTGGAATATCAGAACACATATTACCAAGTGGAGAATATCACCAATATTATTTCATATTAGGGAATATAGATCGGGCATTCTGTCAAGTAGGCATTGTAGCTAGTCACTTTGCAGCCGAAGCTGCTGGAGATTTAAGAGCTGATCCTCCCAGGGCTGGTTATTTTCATTCCCCTTCTCTGTTTCCCTGTAGCCTGTCCTTTCTTTCCACCGTCACTATCTGACCTTTGGAAGAACAATTTTCTTCCTCTTGTTGGGACTCTGCCCTACTTTCTGTCTCCTGATTAAAATTGCCAATTGGACTGAAGGTCGCACTATTGCATCTATTTTTCTACCCTATGCAATTTTGAATTTTTAAAGCAACTTTCATGGGATTTTGTTGTTGCTGAGGACTTTTCAAAACCAACAGAATCAAAATGCAATTGATCTTAGATGAATTTGTTCTCAGCACTGCTACCTCTAAATGCATACCTCTCACATTTGTATTGAGACAGAAGCAACGCCAGTCGGTTGTTTCTTGTGAATTTCCCTCAAACGTTACGACCCTCTTGGAGAAGACGGGGGCATTTTCTCTGACCCTTTTAGAATATTTTCAACCCTAGTGGTAATATGCAGTTCAGTTCTAGTTACTCTCTGATGGTATGTGATTCACATGTATGGTTTATTTCTTGGGAATTTCATATCCATAGATTATTTAAAGAGCAGCAACAAAAAGGCCCAGAGTCTATAGGTGTATTAGAAAGAAGTGCTGATTATTTTTCTATTTAAATCTCTGTCACTGTAGGAAAATATGATGTAGGGAGCGCACTTACAGGTCTGTAGCAGGCCATGTCACAGAGGCCTGGCTTCTGGTGCCCTCTCCATGGACTGGTGTGTCCAGATGACTTTCTGTGTGAGTGTATGGGTAACATACTGCAAGCCGAGGGGACAGGATGGTACAAAATTGGCTGTAATCAGAGTCTGGAATTACGGGAATATTGAAGACATGATTTGCAATTTTTACTCTGATACTGAGGGCTCTTGAATTTTTACAGAATCAAAATAAGCTTTATTATTCTACAACTGCTGTCACTGAATAACCGTCTCTTGTCTCTATTTTTGCTCTGCAACAACTTACCTCTGATTAATCTTGCAGATTTTTATACGAGCAGAATTTGAGCAGAAAAAATAGTCTGTGTTAATCGGCTGTGAGTTGTCCATATGAGTTGATTAAGCCATCCTAAAGCCATTCCTTTTTGGAATCCTAAGAAGGTAGATATTATCAATTGACGATTACATTGCCATTCTAACCGTCATGAAGTACTCCTACTGCAGAAGCTTGTGTAAAAATGCAGTAATGTTTGTTTACAGATAAGAAAAAATAGCAGAAGTTCTTCCACACAATGGGAAAATGAGGGGAATCAGATGGTTTAGAAGGGTAACAAGGCTTTTTTCAGTGTGGTCAGTAACAATAGCAAGATGCCTGATGTTTCACCTCCTAGCCTAGCCAGCGGTGCTACCGGACTTCCCAACAAGCCTCTGGCAAGTTACGAGAACAGCTTTTGGGTGACATTGTGTTTAATCACTCACGCATACAACTGTATTAATTAGCATTTCCTGGTTCTTAAAAAGGTAAAACATGCCTGCTATATTTAGCCAAACCTGAAATGCTTTCAGAAGCATGCCGTCTTACCCACAGCCAAGCATCTTTTGACTAATATTTTAATGGGTATTTTAAGTAAAACTGTATTAGTATCTTCTAATGAAGACATATTTGGAGACATTAGATTTGGTCAGATGATCGGGTACTCAAGCCATGTTTTGGAATCCGTTGTGATTGTGGGCAAGTTCGTGCATCTCAGGTACTGAATTATAAAAAGAGGATAACAATCGCTAACAACAGGGTGGTTGTGTGAAGTAAGTGATCTAAAGGATGTAAACTTTGTGGTTCAGTGTCTGGAATGCAGAAAGCAATGAATAAATGAATTTACTCAACAATGTTTACTGGGGATTTATGATGTACCAGTCATTGTTCTAGACCCAAACTGTCTAATATGGTAGCCACTGGCCACATGTGGCTATTGAGAGCTTGAAAGAAGGTGGTTGGTCCACAAGGAAGTGTGCTGTAAGTAAAAACATATGCTGGATTTCAAAGCTTTGGAACAAATAAACGAAAGAATGTAAACTATCGGGTGAATGTTTGTATATTGATTAGATATTGATATAACATTTTGGATATATTATGGTAAATAAATACATTATGAAAATTAACTTTATATATTTTTTAACATGGCTACTGAAATGTGTATAACTACACATGTAGCTCACATTTATGGCTCACGTTACCCTTCTAGTAGACAGTGCTGGTCTAGATGCTGAGGAAAAAGTGAAAACAAAACAAAACAAAACAAAACCAATAACCAAAAATGGCTTCTCTCCTATAGAGCTTAGATATCAGGAAGAAGAGACAGGTAATGCAAAATGAACAAATAAATATGGTCGACACTCATTATTTGCTGTTCTCTATTTGTGAATTTGCCTGCTTGCTAAAATGTATTTGTAGCCACTGAAATCAATATTTGTAGCCCTTATGCAATCATTCCCAGATACGTGCTGGGTGGCAAAAACTTTGAGTTACCGTATGCATGTTCTCAGCTGAAGGCACACAAGGCGGTTCTCTTCTTGTTTCTGCCCTCATTCTGGAAACAAGTATCCTTTTCATGGACTATTTAGTGCCATGGTTTTTACATCTTTTGTGTGTTTTTGGGGGGTGATTTTGCTGTTTCCAATGGCCCCCAAGGGTAGTGCTGAAATACTGTCTAGTCTTCCTAAGCTTAAGAAAGCTATGATGTACATGACGGAAAATATGTGTATTACATAAGCTTCATTCAGGCACGAGCTATAGTACCGTTGGCTGTGAGTCCAATGGTACTGAAACAACAGTGTATTAAGTAAGGTGTCTTTGGACAGAAACACATAGAAAACAAGGTTATATATGGATAGGTGGTGAAAATGCTGTGTCCAGAGGTTCACAGGAATCTAACCCTGCATTTCCCTTGGGAATATTGGTTGGATACTCGCTAATTCAGCACCCTCGGTGACTTTATAAAGCATAACTGCCATAAGTAGCAAGAATTGGCTGTAAATAGTACAATCAAGGTCACGTAGTGTTAAATGCCGTGCGTACTGTGAGGATAGAGAGGCATGGATGTGAAGACGTGGAACAATTGCTAATTTGGAAAGGACTCAGCAGAAAATCTCTCCAAGGTTGTCGAATTTGAAGACAGTACCAGAAGATGAACTTGGAGGCCTCTGAGAGCCAGATCCTACGTGCCTTTAGGCCATGGTAAAGATTTGGGATTTTACTCCGTATGTGATTGGAAGGCTCTGGAGGATTTTGAGGGGATGATAAGTTCATATTACATTTTAAAGGGCCACTCAGGCTTCTGTGAGGAGGATAAGTTGTCAGGGGAAAACACAAGAGAGACAAGTTAGGTGACTGCTGCCAGGGTTCGGGTGAGAGGTGGTGGTGGCTTGCTGTTTCCCTCATTGCCTGTCATATTTGCCCAGAATTCTAGGCAGACTTTGTCTCTTGGTTTCCTAGTTGTTCCTGTCTCAGTTTTGGTTCCCGCATGAGCTGATTACCTGTTAAGAGCCGTTGTGCAGTAACTTTACTGGAAGTGATCCCCAGAGGCAGGAGCGAGGCACAAGGAGAGAGGCACATGGTGGAATGTACATCCATCACAGGACGTATCACTGGGAGAATTACTGCTCTGAGAAACTGGGGCTTAAGCTCTTTGGGGCCCTCTGAGAAGCCTTGAGAATTAGCCTGGGGATGGCAGCTCCTTACCATAGGAGGCTCAGGCAACCTCCTTCCCAGCTGACTGAGGAATGTCCTTGGGAAAATTAACTGTCTGTACTCCTGGGCTGCCCTGGGCAGACTGCCCTGAGCTCCTGTGGCTTCAGGAAAAGCCTGAGGCAGCAAAGTAGAGAGACACAGTGAGCCCATGAGGTAGGATACTGGCCGCCTGCCGTGGGACAGATCATCTCAGTACAGCTACAGTTGTAGGTGGGGCAAGGGGAGGGGTGAAGAGACACAAAGACCTCCGCTCCACCCTCCAGTTCTCTGCTGACAGTTGAACCTGCCTAGAAACCTTGGCATGCATCCCTCACCTTGGAAACCTGTTTAGTACTTTCACTTCCAGGAAACTGGGTTCTGAACCAGATAGACTCCCTGAGACCCTGGTACCTCCTCATCCTGCCG
Source organism: Neophocaena asiaeorientalis asiaeorientalis (assembly GCF_003031525.2). Lineage (NCBI taxonomy): Eukaryota > Metazoa > Chordata > Mammalia > Artiodactyla > Phocoenidae > Neophocaena > Neophocaena asiaeorientalis. The sequence continues at coordinate 19,186,766 of NW_020185337.1, read as the reverse complement.
CAGTGTGAGTACTGCTCCTTCCAAGCAACTCACTTAGGTATTTGCCACCATAATCGATCCTGGCTGGGCATGGTGATTTTAACTGCAGGCCAGCTGCCTTGGGCACTAGACCTATTGCTGGGTTAGTTCTGGTGCCAATACTTGCTAGATGCTGACCTTGTGAGAGCCACATAATCTCTCTAAACCTCATTCTTTTTAATTAAAAGAGGAATGAAAATAGGACCTCTCTTATAAAGTTGTTGTGGGAAGTAAATGAAATGACGCAAGTAAAAGCCTTACCCCAGTACCCGGTACACAGTAAGGCTCAATGCATGTCACTGGTTGCTGTTATCCCAGATGCCCCTACTTCTTCCCATCACCATGTTCCCTTAGTTCTCCTCTCCACTGGCCATGGTGAGAAGTCCTAGGTGCTCACCCATTCTGGGAGTGCTGTTACCATAAGATTTGCAAGTCTCTTGGGTCAGGACTCTGATGATAACGGAAGCAGGTTATCATCTGCTCCTACTTCACTTCTGCCTAAGAATATTAGTCTGCAAGGATCTTCACCTATGATGCTCTTTCATGAGTAAATCCTGAATTAAATCTCATTTGCCAGTCAGGATGTAGTCTATTTTATTCATGGTTTTCTAATTCACATAAAGGATTTTGTCAGATTTTTAATTTTTTTAATATCTTTATTAGAGTATAATTGCTTTACAATGGTGTGCTAGTTTCTGCTTTATAACAAAGTGAATCAGTTATACATATACATATGTCCCCATATCTCTTCCCTCTTGCATCACCCTCCCTATCCCACCCCTCTAGGTGGTCACAAAGCACCGAGCTGACCTCCCTGTGCTATGCGGCTGCTTCCCACTAGCTATCTATTTTGCGTTTGTCAGATTTGTAGTGGTGATTTTGTTTATTGAGTTGGAGTGGCTGTTGCTATAGACATTGTTTTTACAGTTTCACTTTTTAATTTTAATGAATAGTTTGTTTTGCCTTCGATCTTTTTCTTTAAAAGGGAATAGGGATAGCAGAGAAAGGAGAATAGCTGTGAGGATAAACAGTGGAAACTGGTTGCTTTCTATACTCTGGTTATCTCTGCATAAATCTTCCTACAAACCTAACGGAGACGCTCTGAGTCCTTGATGGAGCCTTGCTCCAAAATTTATTTATCTCGGAAAGATTGATAGAGCAAGCTAAATTTATATCGGGAAAATTTAGGAGACGGAAGGCTATATTACTTCTGCAGGTGATAAGTGATACTAGTTCTAATGAGAATCCGAGAGTATTCCTGGAAGAAAACCTGCTTTTTATGTTTTGAGAATGTTTCAAGCTTTTATGAGATGATTTCATATGCTGAATTCTTTGAATTGCCTCTGTGGTGAAGCATGCCTAGCATTTGCATGAAAGAGGAGGGACACAAAGATGCATAAAATACAGCTTCTTCTCTCAAGAAGCTTTCAAACTAGAAGGGACAGTCAAGACAAATATAATATGAGGTGTTATGAAAAGGTACAAAAGATAATGAAGACGTCCTTTTATTTCCTTTATTAGTAGAAGTATTCATGGGAGGAATCGAATTTGAGCCGTCATTGTGGCTGGGTGGGAGTTTGGTACAAGGAGTTAAAAAGTAAAAGGAGACCCTTGGGCATTAGAGGGTGAAGAAATAGTTTAAGCGAAGGCAAAGGTGTCAGAGTGTGTTGTGAGTTCAGAAAATAGCAAATAGACCAATTGGACTGAAATATAAACTGCCTGGGGTTATCATCTTGAAATTTCTTCACTTCCATCTTCATGACGTCTTTATTTATAGGAAATGTTAAATTTCCTATAGTCCTAAAAAAATAAGCAATGTTAACATTTTATTCTTCAATGTAGATGTCAAAGAAGCATGCTATCACCTAATTTAAAGTACATCTTCTATTTATATATTCGCTTGAATTTTGTATTTTGCACGTTGGGCGGACTTTTTCCCATGTATTTGGTCTTTGTGAAATTTTTAATAATATTTGTATTATATTTTGAATTTTTTAATTAAAAAATTTTTTTTTAATTAATTTTTTTTTTTTTTGGCTACGTTGGGTCTTTGTTGCTGTGCCTGGGCTTTTCTCTAGTTGCAGAGAGCGCGGTCTACTCTTTGTTGTGGTGTGCGGGCTTCTCACTGCGGTGGCTTTTCTTGTTGTGGAGCACAGAGTCTAGGTGTGCAGGCTCAGTAGTTGTGGCTCGTGGGCTCTAGAGCTCAGGCTTAGTAGTTGTGGCGCACGGACTTAGTTGCTCTGTGGCATGTGGGATCTTCCCGGACCAGGGCTCGAACAGGGCAGGCAGATTCTTAACCACTGCGCCACCAGGGAAGTCTCTGGCATATTTCATTGAGTGGAAGGTAGGAATTATTAATATTAAAACTGAGTTTTATAAGTGGCTACTAAGATGAAAAATCACAGGAAATTTGTTGATTAGGGTGGTTGCTTAACCACTGCGCCATCAGGGAAGTCCAGCAGCCACTGTTCTTGATGGCTTTGACCCCTCATCAATCATAGTCTCAGCAGCCCTGCTTTCTTCTCAATGCCGACTCACTGATATCCCTCCAAAAACGTGAAGGTACCTTCTTACCTTACACCTGAGTCCTCTCTGACGTTTTTGGTTTTTAATATAGGTTTCTCATCTCAGAGTTCTTCTCACTACTGGCGCAACCGATACCAGCTGCTTCCCATTCTTGATGCTGTCTACTGTTCTACCTGGTGGTAACTTTTCTGCTTCCAACCAAGCAGGAAGCAGATGTGGTTGTAAGAGATTCAGCTCGTTACCTGGCTACAAATTTGACTTGGCAGCAGGTCAGCAGCTGGGAGTTGCTAAGTCAAATGCAAAAGAGCGTGTGTGATTTGATTAAGCGAAATATCGAGTTTCCTCTTGTTGACCACATCTCTTCATTTGGGGGCAGTGGGGGCTCCAGCAGAGACATCAGGTGATCGCAGCAGAGGTCTTCTCAGAGTCCCTGCCCCTGCTCTTCAGCCGCCTAACTTCCACATCCCCTTGAAGTTGCTCTCTTAACCTGTCCCCCACCAAACTCTTCAGTTCCCCCCAAAGCCTGTGACTCCCCTCATCTTTCCTGTCTCTCACCCATGATCATCCACCCCAATTTTTAAATCAGAATCTTTGAAGTCGTTCTTGAGCCCTCCATCTTCTTTTTCTAAATATGATTTATCACAAAGTTTAGTCAGTCTACTTTCAAAGTCATCTGCCCATTTCACCAACTATAGCCCTAGACCCAGTCACCATCACCTCTCATCCGGATACCAAAATTGCCCCCTAATATTTCTCCCTGTGGCCCTCCTTGGTCATTTGTCCTTATCTCCAACCCATTCACCACACCACACTGAGAGTGGTCTGTAAAAAATTTCAGTCCTGGGCTTCCCTGGTGGCGCAGTGGTTGAGAGTCCGCCTGCCGATGCAGGGGACGCGGGTTTGTGTCCCGGTCCGGGAAGATCCCACATGCCGTGGAGCGGCTGGGCCCGTGAGCCATGGCCACTGAGCCTGCGCATCCGGAGCCTGTGCTCCGCAACGGGAGAGGCCACAACAGTGAGAGGCCTTCGTACCGCAAGGAAAAAAAAAAAAATTCAGTCCTATCAGGTTCTTCTCCTGCTAAAAGCCCTTTTATGGCTTCACATTGCATTTAGAATAAAATCCAACTTTCTTACCTGGTAAGGCCCAGTATTACCATCTCCTACATATTCTCCCAGTTTCCTCTCCTCCACTCCTTCTATGGCTCTCTCTGTCCCAGCTATCATGCAGTGTCTCCTTCTGTTCCTTTAGTTAGCTAAGCTTTGCCTTGCCCCCGACTGACTGCAGGGCTTTTCCTCCTCCTTCAAATAGATGGTTTTCTCCTTATCATTCACGTCTCAGGTTAAACATAATCCATCATGACTTAATTCTTAATTCACAGTAACCTCCATCCCCTGTTGTTAATTTTTTTTAATAGTACAATTGTTTCCCATCTCTTTCTTAGTATTTGTTTATAATTATATATATATATATATTTTATATATATATAATTATTTTTGCAGTTTGCTCATTTAATACTTACATTCCATACTAGAGAGTAAGGCCCTAGAGGCAGATATAGAGCCCCTAACACTATATACTCAAAGGTGCTTTGAGCATTTATTTTGAATTGATGAATAGAATAGATAGCAAGAAAGAGCAGTGAATTCTGAACAGGCATGGAGATGGAAAATGCTCAGCTCTGTGTCACCACACAGAGAGGTCATATTGATCTTTTATTTGAATCCTTTTGTTTCATTTAATAAAAACTTTTTGTCAGTAAAAGGGGGCTGGGATATTATTTTCATTTTCAAAATCTTTAAGGGAGAACACCGTTTCATAGAGCTAGGTTAGTGGGAAGGCTTGTCTCCAATGCCAGCGTCTCAGTCATGCCGCACCCCACACACACCTATCAAACAGAAAGGTGTCTTTGTCCTCTTCAGAATTGCATGCTCAGTGAGCCAAAGTCCTTAACACTTCAGTAATTACCAGGCCCCAGTCCTGGGCTGCCCCTTGGTGACTTTGGAGTCACATCTTTAAGGCCTCTCTGTACATAAGCTGGTCATACAACTGATTTGGGGCCCTTTTCCTGTTGGGCGCTCAGGAGAATCCTTTGTTTAGTTTTTGCAGGGTCATCCTAAATTTAATAGAGTTTAGTTTGTAGAGTTGTGGTACATAATGCTGAATTTATCATCTGATCAGTAGGGGCTGAGTTCATAGGACACTTTAAGTGCTCAGATTCCAGAACCCAATGGACAAAAAGTAGATGCTGGCTAGGATTGTGTCCAAGGACAACAACAGAGTCTAATACAATATATTTACTATGTCACCTGTCCAGGGCTAGTGTCACTCACCTATTAAGAATTATACAGCAAATCACCTGAGCTTCTCAATCTAGGTGTCCTGTGCAACCCAGGGGATCGTTCTCAAAGTGGTCATATTCTGGAAGTCATCCTTGTCAAAAGGTTAGAAACGTAAGTGCCAACGGTGCAAAGACAGCGGAATTCAGGGAAAGCTGGACACAAGCTCAATAAACTCAAAGAAGCCAAAGAAACAGGGTCATACAAAAATTAAAAGAAATTATTCCATGGCCAAAAGTTATTGATGGAGAGTAGACTAGATAGTGGCTTTCCAAAAATTTTGTCTGTGGTCCTAGGTAGGAAATACAATAATTTTTATAAGGCAATATTTACCCATAGTGTGGATGTATTTTTCCCTTCCCTTCCTTTTCCTTCCTTTTCTTCCTTTTCTCCATCCCCACCCCTCCTTTCCAAAATAGCTGGTCTCAACCCACTGGGTTAATTTCTTGACACTCTGATGGGTATTGACTTGCAGCTACCAAAACAAACAAACAAACAAAGAAAAACTCATGAATGAAAAAAAGTAACCAACCCACCAACCAACGAACAAGCTTTGTTGTAGAACATTCTGGAGCGTACCAGAGCCAACCTCACAATGTAATTGATAATGGTCCTGTACTTAAAGTGAACTTTGAACAAGCACATCAGCAAAGGCAGAATTTTCTGCAAATATCGTAAGTGTTCTGATGCAGGGAATCAAAAACCCAGCACTGAGTGGCGTGAGACGAGAGCCACGTCTGTCGCACACTAGAGGAGCGATAGAAATTAATCAACACAAGAAGAAGGAAACATGTGTCACACCAGAGCAAGTGGCTAGGAGTGTAAACATGTTCCTTGGTGAGTAGTTTGTATCAGAAGCCCATTTATTCTTTTGCTTGTTTATTCAACCAATATTTTTGAAAGATCCACAACCTATGTGGGAACAAGACACACCCTGTGCCTTTAAGTAACTTATAGTAAATATATTATTTGTGGTTTAATATATATGAAATGAAAATTAATATATAATAATATGGAATATAACAAATTGACTGGAAAGAAGAAAACTGCATATAATTCACATTTCATATCACAGCTTTAGTTGTTTTCAGCTGACCCTTCTCGTTAGCTGGGTTAAGTCCAGAGTCAAAAACACCTCTCTACGTGTTGTATGTAGATATTTAGACAATGTGTACATGAAATCACAATTGCAGTCAAGGTGCTGGTAGTTAAGGGTGGACAGATTGAGTAAGTAGAATCTTTAAAATAAAGTTGATTTAAAAAGTGTACTTTTTTCGAGGATTAATTATTATTCTTGCACATATTAAGTACTTAATTTAAAAAGATAGTTTCGCGATGAGACTTTCATACTAACATTGAGTTTTATAGTACTGTTACATGGTTCAATTTAGAAATCCATTAAGGATTGCCTTTTATTGATTTTTAATTTGGTCAGTGTCTTGCCTACCCCCAGCTAATTATAAGCTCTTTAAAGATAGAATTTTATTCTCACTTTTTACATCTCTCTTAAATAAGTGTAGGATATAAAACAAAAATTAAATAAATTTATGAGCTCATGAAATGATTACCATGAAAAATTGTTCTCCTTCCTGAAAATGGGGGGTAGAGCCATGACGCATGAATGTAAGGTTAAGAAAATCATACTTCTACCTGTTTCTTTGTTTTCTAAATAACCCGTACCTTGTTACTGGTGCCAGAACTTATCCTCCAATAGCTGTAACCACCTGTGGCCTAAGTATCCAAGCGTGTATGAAGTCTACTGTTAGTTTTCTAGGGATGCCATAATAAATTACAAACTAGATGGCTTAAACAACACAAATTTATTTTCTCACATTTCTGAAAGCTAGAAGTCTGAAATCAAGGTGCCAGCAGAGTTGGTTCCTTTTGAGGGCTGTGAAGGAGGATCTACTCCATTCTTCCCTCCTAGCTTTGGGAGTTGCTGCCAGTCTTTTGTGTTCCTTGCCTTATATACAGTCGTCTCTCTGCATCTTCATGTCATCTTCCCTCTCTGCATGTCTGTCTCCGTGTTTATAAGGACACAGTCTTATTGGGTTAAGGTCCACCCTAACAACCTCATCTTCACTTGATCACATGCAATAAGATCATGCTCACAGGTAGGGGAGCTAGGTCTTGACATCTTTTGTGGGGACACAGTTCATCCCAAACAACTATATTGTGAGATCTTTGATTTTACTAAGAATGTCACCTAAACCTTGCCAAGAGAATTAGACAACATCCTTGTCCATGCCTGAATTAGAGAGAGAGAGAGATTTACCCTCTTTTATTATGAATTCTAAAGGCTCCTCCCAATTCCTGCTATCATTTTGTCAAGGGATTTTCTCTGCTTGATTATTCCACAATGTAAAGTAGCATCCAATAGACCAAGTCTGTATCACCACTCACCCATGTCGTGCATCAAACATCTTAAATTACCTAGATTTTATTGTTACATGTACCCTTGCTTATAGGTGGGGAATCATAAGGAAAACTGCCTCAGGGATCTCACAGTTATGTGGAAACAACAGAAAAAATAGGATATCTACTAGAAAAACATCCAGCAGGTCGAGACTTTTTTTTTTTTTTTTTGAGAAAAATAGGTTATGTTCAATATCCAAAAAAGAAGTAAGAAGACGCAGAAGTGTTACATCTTCTGGGTTCACTTGAACTCTGGCATCCATAGCATCAGGTCTCTGCCACCATGGGGTTAATACACAACACACCTAGTATCTAAAGGTGTTCAAAACTGTCCTACTATAAATGTAGGTACTTTGAAGGTCTTTCCCAGAAGCAGTGATGTACGGACTCGACTTATTCTAGTTTCTCAGCCCATATCCTGCTCGTGACTAAAGAAAGCAGGTTAAGAAGAGGAAACGGTGGCATGTTAACTGGCCCATGGGGGTATGGGTCTCATTTGTGACAAGTGCTAAATCCTGCTAATGTGAACAGCAGAGGACATTGCCCAAGCTCAGATTGTTCATCGAGGAGATGGCTAACTGGAAGTGTGAACTGTAAAGGTATCAGAGAAAGGCAGGTATTCACATCGTGATGGGAGATTTTAGAGGGATAGGGTGAGAGAAAGAAAAAGGAGCCTTAACATCAGGTATGATTTCCGTCATTATTAGATGTATTTGTATATGTTTTCTTCAAAAATAGTTCAGTATTTGAAAGAGAAAAACCCATTCTGTCTGAAAAATACATCCTTTGACTTTTCTGTCTACTCATCGCACCAACGGTGTTGAAATCTTTTCTAGGTAGTTTTGAGTGAAATATATTTGGACAGATATAGAATAATGACAATAATTTGTATCATCTTAATATCAATAAGTACAGCGTATCCTTTAAGAGCATGACATCTGGAACTAGAATGCCTGGGTTGACCACTTACCCTGTATTGAACTAATGGGCAAAGCAGCAGCAGCTGCCACAGGGAGAATAGGGTACCCAGTGGGTTGCTCCCTGAGAAATCCCTCTTGAGGACGTATTTCTTCTCGTAAAAGTGCCTTTTAATTGACCACTGTAAGAGCCACTTGTCCTACTCAGGTGTCCAAGACACTCTCTTAACCCACAGACTCCAAGTCACTGAGGGTGTTTCTGGGTGCTTGTGTTTCATGCATAAAAGGAGAAAGTCAAATTAAAAAAAAAAAATCCATGGTAGTTGTGGACACTGAGAAAGCCACTTAACTACACCTGGTCTCAGTTCCCTTCTTTGTAAAATGGGGCTAAAAACAGACCTATCTTATACAGCCACTGTGAGAATTAAATTATTTAATATACTTAGAATTTAATGACTTCACATACCTAGAACAGTGTCTAGCGAAGTGGTATATAATTAATATTATAAATAGGAATTGAAAACATAATATGTACCCAGTCTGTATTAAGCATTTAAGAAATTTTAAGAAAACTATGTGTTTTGAATTTTGATTTTAAGGAACATAGAATTTGGGAACCAATTAGATTAAAACACATGTGATCAGAAAACAATAAAAGAGAGTGTGTCATTATATCTCAAGTGCTGTATATTGTTTTCAAAGATGAGCACAACCTTTCCTCTCTTCTCTACCACTCTTCTTTGCAACGTGCCTTTGTGGCTTGTCCCACCAAGAGACAGAGACTGTTTCCCTGACCTTTGACTTATTTGGACCAATAGAATATAGTGGAAGTGGCGTTATTTTGAGTTCTGGAATCTATCTCTCAAGAGACACTGCAGCTTCCACCATGACACTCTTGGAACTCTGCCCTAGTACTAGGGCAAAGGAAGTTGGTCTAGTCTACTGGAGGACAAAAGGCCCACGGAGGAAAATGAAGGTGCTCTAACCAACACCAGTACCACCTGTCAGACATGTAGGTGAAGTCGTCTTGGATCCTCCCGCATAGCTGATACTCAAGGTGATGCTCCACATGAGTGAGCCCAGCCGAGGAACTGTCCAGTCCACCCATAGAACCATGGCAAACAGCAACCTGCTCTTGTAAGACACTGAGTTTAGCAGTAGTTTGTTATACATCAGTAGGTAACTGAAACTCCAAGGGATGCAGAGCAAAATGCAATTGCTTTTAAGAGGTTTAAAGAAAGGCAGTAGGAGTAAAGGGTGATCAGGAAAGGCTTCTCAGAAGATAGGACATTTTAACAGGCCTTAGAAGATGGTTTAGTCTGTTTGGGCTGCTGTAACAAAATAGCACACATGGGGATAGCTTATAAACAACAGAAATGCATTTCTCACAGTTCTGGAGACTGGGACATCCAGGATCAAGGTGCTAGCATGGTTGGGTGAGGACCTTCTTCCTGTTTCATAGCCAGCCCCTTCTTCCTGTGTCTTTACATGGTGGAAAGGATAACGGTCTGTCTGGAAGCTTGTATATAAGGGCACTAATCCCACTCACAAGGACTCTACCCTTATGACTTAATCACCTCTCAAAGGCCCTACATCCTAATACAATCACCTTTGGGGGTTAGGATACAATACATGAATTTTGGAGGGACACATTCAGACCATAACACTTGAAAATAAATAAGACCTGAATAGCTGGAGGGGAAGAAGTCAGTATCTAAGCTATAGAAGCAGGATAAACAAATAAACGTGAATAAGCAAGGATAAGCCATGCATGTATGTAACCAGGGCATCAGGACTGGGAACATGAGGGTCAGGGAGGCAATTAGATTAATTGACAAGTAAGTTTTGTGTTGGAGTATAGTGAGAGATAAGATTGAATTTATAAGGTTAAGAAAATTATGGAGAGATTTTAAACCTATTCAGAAATACCAATGTGATTTTTAAAAACTCCTACCTCCCTTATAGCAGTTCCTATTTCATAGTATTTCTTTATTCAACAAATATTTATTGCGTGGCTATTATGTGTTGGATACCATAGTAGTTTGGTTGAATAATGTCTGCCCCAAATTCATGTTCACCTGTAACCTGTGAATGTGACCTTATCGGCGAACAGGGTCTTTGCAGATGCAAAGATGCAGTCATACTGCATTAGGATGGGGCTCTAAATCCAATAACTGGTGTCCTTTTAAGGAGAGGGAGATTTGGGAACATAGAGGCACAGAGATACACAGGGAAGAAGGCCATGTGACAACAGAAGCAGAGACTGGAATGTTGCAGTTCTAAACTAAGCAATGTCAGAACCATGAAGAGATGCATGAAACATTTTTTCTTAGAGCCTCCAGAAGGAACCAACCCTGCTAACATCTTGATTTTGAACTTTTAGCCTCCAGAACTGTGAAAGAATAAATTTCTGTTGTTTTAAGCCACCTCATTTGTGGTAATTTGTTACACCAGCCCTAGGAAACTAATACGGAACTATTCTAGATTTTGGAGATACAACAGGGAATAAAAGAGATAAAAATCATCTTCCTGTGTTATCATTTCTCCTAGACTGTAAGCTCCTGGAGGGAGGATCTCTTTCTTACTGATCTTTGTGCTTCATACAGCATAGATGTTCTAAACATAAAGGTTCAATGAGAAGTGTGCTAGATAATGAGGAACAATTGAGAATTTTAGAGTCAGCAGCGGGGACTTGAGATAGCACAGGTTCAAAATCAGCTTCATTGATGATTAGCTGTGGGTGACCTCGAGCAAGTTGTTAAACTTTCTGACCCTTTCTCCCATCATCTGTGAAACAGGAATCCTAATACCTGCCTCATAGTATTGGGTGAGAGAATGTCATAAGGTAACGCATTTAAAGTGCCAAGGTCATGGTTAGATGCTCAATAAATTTAGTTCCTTCTCTTTCCCTTCCCTGTAATGGTATGAGGAAAACAGATTTCAGGAAGACTAATTTGGAGGTAGAATATCAGGTAAATTAGAGGGAAAGGTATGGCTTTGAGCACCTGTTTTGGAGACAGTAGAAGGAAGCTGGCTGTGAAATTGTGAGGGCATGGACTGAGGTGGTGATGATGTGACCTGAGAGGGGAGGACAAATACAGAAATGCTTCTAAAGAAGAATCTATAGAATTTAACTACTAGTTGGAGAAAGAAAAAAATAAGGTGAAAGAGGAATATTCAACCAGACTCCTGGTATAGTAGTCTGAGATACTGATGTGTAACTGACATAGGGAAATTTGGACATTTAGTTATTAAGGCTGGGAGATAAGCTTCGTTTGATTTAGGCTGAGTGATGTTAGGGCATAAAAGTGATGCCTCATAAAGAAAAATGAGGCTATAGTTGTGGAGAGAGTTAGAAATGTAGATTTGACCATCATTTGAAGACAAGTAGCAACAGAAACCATGAAAATAGATGATTTCAGTCAGGGAGACAGTATGCAAGAACAAACAAACAAGAGGTCAGGACAGAATCTTGAACAATAAGAAGTACCAACAGCTGAATAAGAAATGTTGCAAATTTCATGATGAAATGACTCCCTGGACTTAGCAATGGTGATTAGGCAAAGGTCTCATTTGAAAAAAGCTGCACTTGTAAATGTCCTGTCATAAGCCCCTGAAAGGTCCCAAGGAAAGTGTAACTGCTTTTAGTGAACATCAATTAAGTCTTGATTTAGATAATGTTGTATTTATCTTAACCTTTTATCTATACCAATGTACTGCAGAAAAAACCATAAGACAATATCAACAATTAATCTTTCTTGCCTCAGTTGGAAAAGACAATATCTAGCATAGATATTTTTCTTTCCTGTTTGTAGGTTCCATGACTCTTTGATCTAGTCAAAAATATAACAGCTGTAGGAGAATTCTTTGGGATTAAATGTAGGTAAGCAGCATATTTTGGTTTCAAGCTGAGATAGGTTAATTTCAGAACTTAGGCGTGTATAGGCAGTGTCTGAGGGGGCTACACATTCCAGTGGTCTAGTCTCTGAATATGAGAAGTCCCTAAGAGAGAAACTTATACTGAGGAAAATGTTGAATTCATAAGAGAGGTTCAAGGTCATGGACTAGTGTGGAAAGAGTCGGGTAACTATGAGTGTGTGAAGTTCATATGGTCCTCTGTTCTTGTCCTGTACGGCACACATATCTCTTGATTTCCCAACACAGACCCAGGGATTTGTACTACCAGAGGCCTGACAATGAAGCTCAATGGGAAAAATAAAACAATACAGCTATTTTCTTTAAGTCTCCTAGAGAAAAAAAGAACAAGGCAATGCTCTTGGGGCCAGGTAAAAGGGAAAGCAAAAGAGGCATCTTCTTGGCCTTTTGAGCAACAATATGGAAACAACAGACACTATACAGACACTAGTTTCCTTTACATCATTGATAGGCTCTGGGAAGGATAGAAAAAAAGAGTACGGATATTGGTTGACTTGTTAATTCGAAGTGTAAAGATACATGAGGTATTGTCTGATATTTCTATTTTAGGGCTAATTATGAGGCAAGATTGTCAAATGAGAAAGAGTTAGATGAGAAGGGATGTAGAATTGAACATAGTAATGCACGAAAGAGTCATTTTGAAGAGTCATATGATAAACAGAATTTCTGAGCAGTGTTGTGTGCCCCTTTGAGCTTTGTGGTCATACAATACATTCGAACTCAGTAAGCGTGTGTTTTTCTCCAAGAAAAATTATTTGGTTACAGATTGAGACTCAGTGTATTAGCTGAGTTTAATTAGGACTTGGATTTTGCCAAGAGAGTATGATGTAGAGAGAAATGAGTAAAATAGCATTTGGCAATAAACTATTTAAATGATGGACCATGGAAACTAAGTTCTAGCTAAAGAGTGAAGTGAGCATAGGAGGGGGATGATAGTGAAAAAGCTATAGAATCTGTGGGCTGGGTGCTTTGATGGGGTAGAAAAGCAGTCCAGGAGGGTTGCTAACTAGGAAAAAAATGAAGTAGCTGGACATTTTGTCATCTCGTTGCTGCATAATATTGAAACAAAACAGCGGAAGATATAGTGTGATCCTTTTCCTATCAATATGGGAAAATAAGACATCCGGAGATAAGTTACCTGGCTAGAAAAGACTAAACTGTACTTGACTGATTTTTAACAACCCAGTTAGAAGACATAATTTAGGATATCATTGAATGTTGAACTGATACATCTTTAAAACTATGGGAAGCATTTTTCATTTTAATTTCTGGCCTACAACCAAAACTCCTCATCAGCCATTCAGTTACACCTTAAATTTGGCCATCCCCCAACTCTTAGGCTCTCTATGTTAGGAGTGGAAAGTTTTTTCAACTGAAAAGATTCACAAACACTGAGTTTAGGTTTTGTCCCATAGTATGTTTTCATATTGATTAGAAGATTAGAGTACATGAAGCCAAAAATATAGAAAGAAAAGTTTATATCATGAGCCTTGCCAGTATCATATACTTTAATTCAGTATTATACGGTTACTTTCCTTCTCAGACCTACCTTGATTCAGATTCCTTTGTCAGAAAGGACACATTTTTATACAGACTGAGCTGAAATCAAGTGCTTTTTTAGTGCAAGGGTTAATATTATCCTCAGAGAGGACAGCCATGGCAACTAGGAGACCCTCTGTTCTCAATGTATAAATAGCTTCTCCCTCTTATTTCCTCCATAGCTATTTATAGAGCATGAGGGAACTAGAATATGGTCAATCGGTCATCCAATGCCATATATTCCAGAAAAACTGAACTCATTAAAATTTTCTCCAATCTTAATAAAAAATGTAGATATATTATCAATGTGATACACCATATTAACAAATTGAAGAAGAAAAACCATATGATCATCTCCATAGATGCAGAAAAAGCTTTTGACAAAATTCAACACCCATTTATGATAAAAACTCTCCAGAGAGTGGGCATAGAGGGAACCTACCTCAATATAATAAAGGCCATATATGACAAACCCACAGCAAACATCATTCTCAATTGTGAAAAACTGAAAGCATTTCCTCTAAGATCAGGAACAAGACAAGGATGTCCACTCTCGCCACTATTATTCAACATAGTTTTGGAAGTCCTAGCCATGGCAATCAGAGAAGAAAAAGAAATAAAAGGAATACAAATTGGAAAAGAAGAAGTAAAACTGTCACTGTTTGAAGATGACATGATACTATACACAGAGAATCCTAAAGATGCTACCAGAAAACTACTAGAGCTAATCAATAAATTTGGTAAAGTTGCAGAATAAAAAATTAATGCACAGAAATCTCTTGCATTCCTATACACTAATGATGAAAAATCTGAAAGAGAAATTAAGGAAACACTCCCATTTACCACTGCAACAAAAAGAATAAAACACCTAGGAATAAACCTACCTAAGGAGACAAAAGACCTGTATGCAGAAAACTATAAGACACTGATGAAAGAAATTAAAGATGATACCAACAGATGGAGAGATATACCATGTTCTTGGATTGGAAGAATCAATATTGTGAAAATGACCATGCTACCCAAAGCAATCTACAGATTCAATGCATCCCTATCACATTACCAATGGCATTTTTTACAGAACTAGAACAAAAAATCTTAAAATTTGTATGGAGACACAAAAGACCCCAAACAGCCAAAGCATTCTTGAGGTAAAAAAATGGAGCTGGAGGAAGCAGACTCCCTGACTTCAGACTATACTACAAAGCTACAGTAATCAAGACAGTATGGTACTGGCACAAAAACAGAAACATGTATCAATGGAACAAGATTGAAAGCCCAGAGACAAACCCATGTACCTATGGTCAACTAATCTATGACAAAGGAGGCAAGGATATACAATGGAGAAAAGGCAGTCTCTTCAGTAAGTGGTGCTGGGAAAACTGGACAGCTACTGAACAGTAAAAGAATGGACAGTAAAATAATGAAATTAGAACACTCCCTAACACCATACACAAAAATAAACTCAAAATGGATTAGAGACCTAAATGTAAGACTGGATACTATAAAACTCTTAGGGGAAAACATAGGAAGAGCACCCTTTGATATAAATCACAGCAAGATCTTTTTTGATCCATCTCCTAGAGTAATGGAAATAAAAACAAAAATAAACAAATGGGACCTAATGAAGCTTCAAAGCTTTGGCACAGCAAAGGAAACCATAAACAAGACGAAAAGACAACCGTCAGAATGGGAGAAAATATTTGCAAGTGGATCAACAGACAAAGGATTAATCTCCAAAATATATAAACAGCCCATGCAGCTCAATATTAAAAAAACAAACAACCCAATCCAAAAATGGGCAGAAGACCTAAATAGACCTTTCTCCAAAGAAGATATACAGATGGCCAAGAGACACATGAAAAGCTGCTCAACATCACTAATTATTAGAGAAATGCAAATCAAAACTAGAATGAGGTATCACCTCACACCAGTTAGAATGGGCCTCATCAGAACATCTACAGACAACAAATGCTGGAGAGGGTGTGGAGAAAAGGGAACCCTCTTGCATTGTTGGTGGGAATGTAAATTGATATAGCCACTATGGAGAACAGTATGGAGGTTCCTTAAAAAACTAAAAATAGAACTACCATATGATCCAGCAATCCCACTACTGGGCATATACCCAAAGAAACCGTAATTCAAAAAGACACATGCACCCCAATGTTCATGGCAGCACTATTTACAATAGCCAGGTCATGGAAGCAACCTAAATGCCCATCAACAGATAAATGGATAAAGAAGATGTGGTCCATATATACAATGGAATATTACTCAGCATAAAAAGGAATGAAATTGGGTCATTTGTTGAGACATGGATGGATCTAGGGTTTGTCATACAGAGTGAAGTAAGTCAGAAAGAGAAAAACAAATATCGTATATTAACGCATATATGTGGAACCTAGAAAATGGTACAGATGAACTGGTTTGCAGGGCAGAAATTGAGAAACAGATGTAGAGAACAAACGTATGGACACCAAGGGGGGAAAAGCCGTGGGGGGGTGGGGATGGTGGTGTGACGAATTGGGCGATTGGAATTGACATGTATACACTGATGTGTATAAAATTGATGACTAATAAGAACTTGCTCTATAAAAAAATAAATTTAAAAAAAGGAAAAAATAAAAGTTTTCTCCAATCCTAACCAAAAATGTAGATATATATTTTTTTCAATTTTTAAAAAGTCAGACTAAGTCAAAAAATTTTCTCAGAGGGAAAAAAATTGAGAAGTAAAAATTTGGCAAGAGTTGTTTCTTCACGTGTCAATTACTGGTAGTCAACTTATTTTCCTCATTCTGTCGACTGTATAAAATCCAAAGAACAATCTCTCTTTCTGGGCTGATAACTTGAGAGTCAGATAGATAGTTATGATTAGTTTCTCTGAACTTACATGGATGGAGATTTTACAGCAACATGACAATATGAAGGAGTAATTGCATTTTCTACAGTGCTGGTGTTGAATGTATTGAGCATGGTGCCTTCATAAATGATATTATTTTACACGAAGTGTTTGAGTTTTTCCATGTAAAGGAGAAACTGCCTCAGCAAATGGTAAGAGTTACCACATATTTTCTTTTTCTATTTGCTTTAGCTTCCAAGAAATTTGAAGGTTTTGATGTTTATCATTTCTAATTTCTCTAATAAAATTGCATCTCCTATCCTTATCCTGAAATTTTATGTTGCATAAGATATTTCTATTTAATTTTGTAAAAAATGTCGACCATGAAACACCATTTGGGAAATAGAACTGCTGACAAAGCTGAGAAAACAGAGTGTATTCCCCCTATTTGTATCATGCAGGAAAGTGGGCTCAGAGGTGCTTTGTAAATTATGTAGCTAGAAACTGGCAGTCAGTACTAAAAACAATTTTTACCCAGTCTAAGCTTGGTGCTGGCTAGAAAAGAATTAATCTAGAAATTATATTTGATATACAAATAATTACTGTAAATCAAGAAAAAAATGTGTACCCTAAATCGAATGCAAATATTAGTCTAAGAGGAAGGAAATAAGGATTTTATTACATTTACTGAGCTTTAAATTTAACAGGAGTTTGCCCAGACAGTACACTTTCAGGAACCTCAAACTGCAATTCAACAATTAGTGATTTAATATGTGAGCAAATGCCTTTTATAAAATTTTTTTTTTTTTTTTTCGGTACGTGGGCCTCTCACTGTTGGGGCCTCTCACTGTTGTGGCCTCTCCCGTTGCGGAGCACAGGCTCTGGACGCGCAGGCTCAGCGGCCATGGCTCACGGGCCCAGCCGCTCCGCGGCATGAGGGATCTTCCCAGACCGGGGCACGAACCTGTGTCCCCTACATCGGCAGGCGGGCTCTCAACCACTGCACCACCAGGGAAGCCCCTGAAGAGGAATTTTAATAAAAATATAGGTAAACAAAACAATTCAACCAAGGTCAGTTGCTACATATAGGTGGTTAATATTTTAACTTGGTGGAAATTTTGTCTGGTGTTCATTTATTCCTCTCTTCACCAGATGTTAATGAGGGCTTCCCGGGAAAGATGCTTGTTACATAAGACTTTCCAAGACCACAGGGACCGAAGAAGTTCAAGGAATGCAGGACACACTGTCAGCTATTGAAAATGTTTTGATATAGATTACTTATTTAATCACTGTCAGCACAGGCTTTGAGCATTCATTTATGATATTTGTTAAAATAGAAGAACTGCCTGATTTTTAAATGTACCTTTATGTAGGCTAGAAGATCTCTTAAAGAAGGAAATCAATCCTGGATTTTACTTTTCCATAAAGGGAAATGTTCCCTAGGCTTTAGAACAACAACCTTAACAAAACTCCCTGAAATATTTTTGGCTCTGTTAAGGGTTATACAACATCTTAAAGGGATTATTGATATTAATTCTAATATTACATTGGATTTCATTGTACCTTTGAGGCTTGTCATCATAAATGATACATCTAGTAATAATCTGAGATTGTCATGAATTTAGATGGTCTCTTATTCCTCACCAGGTTCTTTTACTGAGTTGGGTTTCTAACTACTTTCCCATATTTGTATTTCCTTCATCCACTAAAGAAAATACTTTTTGAGTATTATTTTGAAAAGAAGAATAAAAAACCTTTAAGTATGATGAAGTGGATGGATAAAAAAAAATCCATGTGCCCATATTTACTGTTGAGAGACAGTCAATTATTTTCATTTAAAGGTTTGCTGTCGGAAAAATTTCAGGCCACAGTCCAAAGTAATCAAAGCACAAATCATAGTCAGTACTAGTCACCCAAACAAGTTACTATTGCCTAAAAAAAACATACTTCCTTTGTACATAGGAATAGATCTATTGTGGGAAAACTTCCATTATCCTCACAGCAACATCCCCAAGTACCCAGACCTCAGCCGTGGTGGAGGTCAAAGACAATATTTCAAGACTAGAATGCCAAGACAAGACGCTCAGTTTTATTCTTCTTTCAGTGGCAAAAACATTTAATCAACACGAATTATTGCATAACATTTGGGCATGTAAAAATATTTTTCTAAATACAATTAAATCGGGACTTCCCTGGTGGTGCAGTGGTTAAGAATCTGCCTCCCGATGCTGGGGACACGGGTTCGATCCCTGGTCTGGGAAGATCCCACATGCCGCGTTGCAAAAAAGCCCATGTGCCAGAACTCCTGAGCCTGTGCTCTAGAGCACACGAGCCACAACTACTGAGCCCACGTGCTGCAACTACTGGAGCCCACGTGCCTAGAGCCTGTGCTCTGCAACAAGAGAAGCTACCACAATGGGAAGCCCGTGCACCACAATGAAAGAGTAGCCCCCGCTCACCACAACTAGAGAAAGCCTGTGCGCAGCGACGAAGACCCAATATAGCCAAAAATAAATAAATAAATTTATAAAAATAAATAAATAAATAAATACAATTAAATCTAATCCAGACTCCATCCTCCTAGACTTTGGAATTAGGCACAAATCCTTCCTTCCTCCCTTTTTTCTTTCTCCTTTTCTTTCTTTCTTTTTTGTTTCTGGAGGGGGGTAAGGTACCCTCTTGGGTTCTTATAAAAGCTCCAGGGCCTCTTGAATTCATTAGGGCGTAAGTTAGGCTAAAGAAGCGAAGAGACCTATAAATTCAGTGCCTTACACAAGTTAGAAACTTGTCTTTATTGCATAAAATTCTGGGTAGGTGACTAAGAGTTGGTAGGATTGCCTTTGGAGTTGTTGATTTCCTTTTCTTAACTCAAGGTTTTCAATTCTTGATCAAAATGCCCACATTCCAACTAAGGGAAAGGAAGAGGAAAGGTCTGGCTAACTTCTTTTATGGGGATGAACTTAAAGTTGCACACACAATTCTTCAATGGCCAGAAGGTGGTCACAGGGCCGCATCTAGTTGCACAGAAACTTAGTAGTATTTGTTATTGATTGGGTGGCCATGTGCCT
Source organism: Neophocaena asiaeorientalis asiaeorientalis (assembly GCF_003031525.2). NCBI lineage: Eukaryota > Metazoa > Chordata > Mammalia > Artiodactyla > Phocoenidae > Neophocaena > Neophocaena asiaeorientalis. The sequence continues at coordinate 19,167,175 of NW_020185337.1, read as the reverse complement.
CACTAAGAATTCTATGACCACGGGAATAAGGGGAACCCAGACAATAGCTAGAAGTCCCTCCACTTTTGTAATTGAAGAAAATTAGAAACTGCCCTCTAGATTGAAGTCCAGAGTGGTTACCACTGAGACGATGTTGGTGGTCAAGTCCACACAGTCCACCTGAAGATACGTTGCTCCACTTTTTTGTGTCCATTTCATGGACATCCATCTATCCATACCGTCAGCTCAGTCATCTCCTGGAAATAGTACATTTCTAGGACCAATAGAAGGGCTCTGCCATTTGGAAACCTGCCTCCCCTTTGTCTCTCCATCTGGGGGAACCGTTCATTTCTGGATTTGTGCTACTTTCTTCCCTTAAATCCTCCAAATTCCGGTTTCTGTATCCTTGTATCCTGAGACAATTCCATTATATTCTTTATAGGTCTCTAAACTCTTAAAGAATAAGGGTCATTTTAAAAAAAGTTTTTCAGGAAAACAAAACAAAATGAAGTTTTAGTTCCTCCAGGATTAAGAAAATTACAGTCATTAAACTGGATGTCACAAACTGGCCGCTGTGGATAGACTGAGTCCGCTGATGTATTTTGTTTGGTTTGCAGGGAATTTTTTTGTTTGTTTGGGTTTTTTTTTCTTTTCAGTGTGTCTGGGGAGGTTGTTGTTAAATTGAGTTACTTACCAGTAGTAAAGAAAAAAATATATAATCCAGCAATCTCCATGTCCCACCTCTAGGTATACATTCAAAGAAAATGAAAATAGGATATCAAAGAGGTATCTGCATTCCCATGTTCATTGCAGCACTGTTCACAATAGCCAAGATATAGAAACAACCTAAGTGTCCATTAATGCACAAATGGATAAAGAAGATGTGACATATATATAGATATCTATATATAGCTCGTAAACAGGGGCATATTACTCAGCCATGAGAAAGAAGGAAATCCTGCCGTTTGTAACAACATGGATGGACCTCCTTGAGGGCATTAAGCTGGGTGTAATAAACCAAAGACCAATACTGCATGGTATCACATACATGTGGGATCTGAAAAAAGGAAAGTCAAACTCATAGAAATAGTGAATAGAAAAGTAGAAAAGGGGCTGGGGGTGGGGAAAAGAGGGGAGTTTGGTAAAAAGGTACAAACTTCCAGCTATAAGATGAATAGGTCTCAGAATCTAATGAAAAACATGGTGACTACTGTTGATAACACTGTATTGTAGAATTGAAATTTGCAAGGAGAGTGGAACTTAAATGTTCTCACCAAAAAAAAAAAAAAAAAAAAGATAAATCTATGAGAATATGTGAGGTGGTGGATGTGTACTAGTTGGAGGAATCGTTTCATAATGTATGCATAGATCAAATCACCATAATGTACACTTTAAATATCTTATTTTATATATAAATCATACCTCAATAAAGCTGAAATTAATAAAAGCAAAAACAAACATATTTCTGCCTTCTCATGGAAAACTGCAAGATGTGGAATGTGGAAATTGGGCTGTATTCCTGCAGCGTTGGAGCTGAATAGCAGCCATCCTGTTTGGAAAGGACATGCCATTTCACCACTCACGGACACCTCATCCACATTGTTCTGTTATATTGCCTGTCTAGCCGTCATGGGGATGTTCTCTGAGATGCTACTTGGAACAAAGAGAACTGGCTCTCGTGTTAGGGGAAGGAAAAAATATTCTTATCTTTGAGCGCCTACAAAGCAAAAATCAAAGTACAAATTAGTAGCTCCTACTTCACGCCCCCCCAAAAAAACCTATGAATAAAAACTGACTTTAATAATATTTTGCTAATATTGTGGAGGTATATAAGAGGTGTCAATCTATGAAAGGCAAAAGAATAGTACAATAGTCCAAGTACGATGAGAAGCTGCACCTTCCAGTCCAAGAAGCCCCTGCTCTAAGAGAATGAAATTAAGAGATTGAAAAAGACATCAGTTGGTTTCCTGATGTAAAATCAAAAACAGGAAGTAAAAATCTTATAAAATGCTAATTTTAATAATAGGGGAACATATAGGAAGAAGTTATTTCAACTTTCCACTTAATAATGCGGAAGGGAAGTCGGCTATGGTTTACTTTTTATTTCTCTTAAGTGAAATCTCAGCAGGCTCTTCTCAGTCATGTGTCTGGTCTATCATTTCAATTCCGTGATTTTATCGTCATGTAAAGCAATAAGAAACACACGTTGAAATCAGCCCTTTGTACCGTTTATTCAAAAAAGTTATTTAACACCTGTGCCAGGCATGTTGTTTGGTTCTAGAAAGTCAGAGATGAATAAGACAAAGTTGTTGCTGATATGGTTCAGTGAGTAACCACCACAAAAAGTCTTAAAAATTATAATTCTATGGGATGCTTAATTCCATATGTTCTGTCTGGGTATTGATAACCTACATATCAACAATGCCAAAAATCAAGAACAAATAACAAAATAAGTTGATTCTATAAAATTAACCTTCTAGCAATGATAAACTCCAAGGTAGAAAATAGCTCTTCAATATGAAGAACCACAGGTAAATGGGCCAGAAGCAATCACAAATTGCAGAGGAGGGTTCAACCTAAAGTTTAAACTTTTGAGGGCTAGGAGTGTTTGGAGTTACAGAATGTTCTAGATGGGGGTGGAGCAGGGGAGTCCGGGTGTCACCAGGAAGAATTTCTATGTGAGCATTTCTAGTAAACTGCCTTAAAGAAATTTTAGAAGATAAGAGTTGCCTGTTTCATTTCATTCCTTCATACGTCTCAAGAGCCTAGACTAGTGCCAGGACCACTATAGATGCTCATAGCTGTTGAATGAATATTTGATTAAAAAACAACAACAGAGAAAATGAAAAGAGAGTGGACCTTGCTGACTTGAATTAATAATCTGGAAGATCAAATTGGTGTGCAACCTCCCAATGTGGAGCAAAAATACCAAGAAATGGGAATCACGATTTAATGGATGACAAGATAGCTAGATCCAGGTATTTAATAGGCAAATAATAACATGTTTAAAAGGAGAAAAAAAGAACAGGGGGAGGGGAAGCAATTGCTCATAAAACAACAGGAAGAGAAAAAACTCTGAGCTGAGAAGCTTATGTATTTTTAGATCAAATGAGCTTAATAAGCACCTTTTATCATTTGAGAGAATTTGACAGACCAAATAGTGAAAGAATAAGCCAACATATGCAGGAGAGGAAAAAGATTTCCTTGACCCTCTTACGGTTTATGGCTGGGTCTAAAAATTAAACTGACAAAGACAGATGAACAGGAGGAAAATATATACATTTATTTAATATAAGCTTTATGTGACGTAGGAGCCTTCGTAAGGAAATGAAGACCTAAAGACGGATCTGGGTATTTCTGTGCTAGGTTTGATGAAACGCGGGAGGTCATGGAGGAATATAAGAGGTTAAGAAATGTGAGGTACGGATGGTAAAGTGGGGGAACGTAGCAAGACCTGTTTACGTGGGCTCTCCTTGGTGTTCCTTTATCTTTGGAGATAAGGATGTTCCTTTCCTCTGCGTATAGGGAGGGCATCTCTCACATGAGGGTTTATGATTGTTTCAGAGGAGAAGGGGTGGGTGGGTTGAGAGGAAAATTTCCGGTGACTTTCCTGCTTCTGCTGTTTTCTCAAACCCCTTACGATATTCAATATGCCAAGATGCTGTATTTTAACCCCATCACATACAAAGAATTTGAATACTAAAATGAACAAATTAATTTTGCATATCATTGTCTATTTCTATATGTGACAGAAAGAGACTACAGGTTCTTTGGGACACTTAGAAAAATCACGCGTGTCCTTGAGAACTAATGGAAGACTTCACGAGGTGCTGGTGTTTGGGTGGGAGGAGAGACATAGGGGTTTTGTCCCCCTGGATTGGATCTGTCCCTTTTGCTCCTTAGCTCCTGTAAACCTCATCTCTCTAAGCCTTGGTTTACTGGGAAAGTGGGATAAGACCTACTTGACAGAACTGCTGCAGGTGGTAACAGGCAAATGCTTCAAGCAAGATCTAGCCTGTTGCCTGGTACACTTTGGCATTTAGCACGTCGTCATTCCTGTTACTAATAACTGAGAACTGGGACAGTAGGGAACTTAGATAACACACAAGGAGGTCGAATATAGATGCCTTTCCAGATCTTTCCATTTCTTCTATTGTGATAACCCTGAAAATAATTTCTGCAGAGAGTCCACGATGGAAAGCTGCAGTGAAAGTGAGTAGATGAGACCAAAGAAAGAAGGTTTGAACTCTGTAAACTGGTTAAGAACCATCACTGATGAGACAAACTTTAAAATAAAGAGGCTCTCTTGTATATCATGTATTTTAAAATTATCTGACACATTAGAATGTTTTATAATGTATTCATTCCACATTATTGCCATGTTAGCGGCATTAGAAGATTTAATATTCTCCTCTGGTAATGAACAGTCTTCCAGGAAATGATTTGGGTAATGGGAAAACTAGGGTTGAAACTGTCTTTAAGGGTATTAAATACCCTTCAAGTACTTGAAGCTCTACTAAATGGTTTCATAATTATTTAATGGCTCTAACCTGCTTTTATTAAAAAAATGAATGTGTTTCAGTGCAGCTCACTGCAGTGAATTCTTGGTAATTAGCACAGAGAGAAAAGGTAAGATACCTGAGCAGATCAGAAGATTTCAGGGAGGCTTGCATCACGGTCATACGTCCCTCATTCTCCGAAGGAGTGAATCATCTAGCACAGTGGGCTAAATCTGAGGAAGGCAGGAAAAGCAGGGATGTAGGAGTTGATTGTTTCCTCCCTTTGATACCCCCATCGCCAAGCACTGAGCGAAGCACATTGTGGGCATTTTAGTGAAATGCTAAAAGAATGAATAAATGCCCATTAAAGCTGGAGAAGTTCTGGTCTCTCTGCAAATCAATGTCTTATTTTATCTTATTGCATTTTATTTTTAATTGAATTTTTATTTTATATTGGGGTATAGTTGATTTACAATGTGGTGTTAGTTTCAGGTATACAGCAAAGTCTTTGAATTTCCTCCTCCTGAATCTCCCATCTCTATCAGCTGGGTCTCTGAAACTTGCATAATGAGGACTGTGATGCCAATTTTCTGTTTTCTTGCCACACAAGTTTTTTTCCCCTTGATCTTTAACTCCAGATCTGTTCCCTGTTCTGTGCTTCTTGAGCTCCCACTTGTAGAAAGTATCAGCATTTCAAACAGAGATATCAATATTAACCCAAAGGGGAGAATTATATGGGAATTTCTTTATTTCCTAGAAGGATGGTTCAGGATGGTTCATCACTGAGCAGGCTGTCTTACTAAGAAATTGAGAAGGCTGCCTTCCTTGCCTTGCTAAAAATCACACCTCCGTTGGGCACATTATTTGTTTACGGCACCTGCCCCAACAGGATGAGTGGACTAAAGTTCCCACAAAACCTGACTGATAAAAGCCATTCAGAGTTTCTCAGTATTGCTAAGAAATGCTCTGTTTTAATCTTCAGGCAAAGAAAGATAATCTATGAATGAATATTGAATTTTACATGTTATTTATTTAGATAAAATAATATACAGTAATACAAATTGCTTCATTTAGTTATCTGTAAGAATAACACCTCGGGGAATTAAGGAGAAGTTTTGCAAATTGGCAGGCAAGTCTGCTATTACTTGAGACCATTCTTCCTCTCACTAGCTTGGTTTAATCCTGATCCCACAAAGCAGCTGTCTTTCCTAAGCCTCACCTATTTTGATTTGCCAAATGCCTTTGTTAATCTTCTGGTGCTACCAGATGTCAGAATTCCCTGCTGCTATCTCAAGTATTGATAGTCTTTCACTTGTGGTAAATATAGCTTGTGTTGATTCAGTTGGCTTGTTCTCTGAACAGCTGGATGAGTGTCAGAGGGGCTTGGGAAAGAGGCTGAACACGTACTGAGAGTCCTGAGAGACTTGGTCACAGCTGGAAGATGGGACACCCGGAAGAGCCTGAATAACGACAAAGCTTGCATCTTATGCAAAATTTCCCTGTAAAATGGACTCTTTTTTTCCATTTGCAGATATACTTTGTCTGTGCTTGCAAGATGATATGGAAGCCTGACACATCTTGTGGGTCCCTTCATCATAAATTACTACCATAAAAATGTTCATCACAAACACTTATTTTCTTAATAAGGTTTGCCTGGATCATCTCCTGCTCCAGTTTTCAGTGCGTGGTTCTTGGGTCATCTGCATGACCATCACATGGGGCTTCTGTGAAAACTGCAGATTTCAGGGTTTCTCCCAGATGATCTGAAGCAGAATCCAAGTTCTGAGAACTACATTTTGAACAGGCTTCCTGAGTAATTCTAATGCATCCTAAGTCTGAAACTACATGCTTAGATTAAGTTCCGTGAAGGTAGGATTCATGGCTGGTTTGTTCCCTGTGCTATATTTAGCACATAACACAATACCTGGAAGGCAATAGTGTTATATTGTATTTAGTAAATAAAATATCCAATGAAATCCCAAATACTGATTTCATTTTGCTTTTGAGGATCCTTCTAAGTAATGGAAAAATAAACAAATTACGTTCTTTAAAGCAAGAGACATAATCTTGCTTTGTAGATGTATTTTCAACTTTTGCAAAATGACTGCTGAGAGTAGCTTATCTTGCCAAATTTTGCAAGTGTTTTTCAATTTTACATCACTGAGCAACTTTATTGCTGTCACGGCTTTGCTGTCATAATGTTACAAATGGAAGGGACATTAGTGTTAGGTATCTTCTTTGTTACTGAGAAACCAAAGACACAGATCCCCAAAGTGAGAGATGCTTGCTGCTCATCCTACAGCGCTAGGCTCCAGTGGCAGTCGTAAAGGGACACGTGTATAGTAAAGAATTCTACCGGCAGAATTACTGATAAAAGTTGAGACTTTCAAATCAGTACTGCAGAGAATTCAACAGCTCATTCAGGTCTGTGTTTTCCAAAAAGAAAAGTTGAGGGGGAGGAATGTATTCTCAAGAAGAAATGTTTTTGTCATCATTTTAACCACAATCGGCTGACCTCCTCCAAGAAGAGGAAAAATTTAATTTCCAGATTTGTGACCTAAACAATTTATTTATAGTTACTTTGTCTTTCGGCTCTAAAAGTGTAAAATACAATAGAAGTGGCAATGGTAGAATACCAAAGACAAGGCTACATAAGCATAGAGGCTGGTTGGCATTCCCGGCTAGATATGAATCTGGAACTGTTTTGAACAAATATTCTCGAAGCTTTTTTAAGTAGCCGAAATTAATTGAGGACTTACTTGTGCCAGGCTCTGTTCTATGTATTTTATGAGTATTAATTCATTCAACCCTCTCAACATACCTATGGAGAACGTTCTGTTTCCAGATAAGGAGTAGAGGCAATGAGAGGTTAAATCACGTGCTCAGCTACGCCTTCTACGTAGTCACGTAGCCCAGCAAGAATGGCGCAGGTATTTCGAGTTCGCAGTTCCGCTGCGCCAACAAAGGGGAAGGAGCCCCTGGGCGGCAGTTCTACTGCCTAATCCTCTGGGAACCACAACCAAATCCTGCAGTTCATCCTCCTAAAATCATCTGTTACTCCAGAATGTTTTTTTTTTTTTTTTTTTGAAGGGGG